>NW_027182455.1:15135170-15437239 GCF_040938575.1 Ambystoma mexicanum | reverse complement strand
AAACCTTAGACCCTTCTTATAACATGAGATGGGAATATCCAACTCCTTCCCATTCCAATCCTGAGACCCTTCCGATAGCAGAGATGTGATATCTCAATGCTTATACCAAACCTGAGATCCTTCCTATAACATGAGATGTGATATCCAACTCCTTCCCATTCCAATCCTGAGACACTTCCTATAGCATGAGATGTGATATCTCACTGCTTATACCAAACCTGAGACCCTTCCCATAGCATGAGATGTGATATCCAACTCCTTCCCATTCCAATCCTCAGACCCTTCCTATAGCATGAGATGTGATATCTCAATGCTTCTAATATCAAACTTGAGACCCTACCTATAGCATGAGATGTGATATCCAAGTCCTTCCCATTCCAATCCTGAGACACTTCCTATAGCATGAGATGTGATATCTCAATGCTTCTAATACCAAACCTGAGACTCTTCCTATAACATGAGATGGGATATCCAACTCCTTCCCATTCCAATCCTGAGACCCTTTTGATAGCAGAGATGTGATATCTCAATGTTTATACCAAACCTGAGACCCTTCCTACGGCATGAGATGTCATATTCAACTCCTTCCCATTCCAATCCTGAGACCCTTCCTATAGCATGAGATGTGATATCCAACTCCTTCCCATTCCAATCCTGAGACCCTTCCTATAGCATGAGATGTGATGTCTCAATGCTTCTAATACCAAACCTGAGATCCTTCCTATAACATGAGATGTGATATCCAACTCCTTCCATTCCAATCCTGGACCCTTCCTATAGCATGAGATATGATCTCAATGCTTATTCCAAACCTGAGACCCTTCCTATAGCATGAGATGTGATATCCAACTCCTTCCCATTCCAATCCTGAGACCCTTCCTATAGCCTGAGATGTGATATCTGAATGCCTCTAATACCAAACCTGAGATCCTTCCTCTAACATGAAATATGATATCCAACTCCTTCACTTTCCAAACCTGAGAGCCTATCTATAGCATGAGATGTGATATCCAGGTCCTTCCCATTCCAATCCTTAGACCCTTCCTACAGCATGCAATATGATATCTCAATGATTCTAATAAAAAACCTGAGACCCGTCCTATAACATGAGATGGGATATCCAACTCCTTCCCATTCCAATCCTGAGACACTTCCGATAGCAGAGATGTGATATCTCAATGTTTATACCAAACCTGAGACCCTTCCTATAACATGAGATGTGATATCCAACTCCTTCCCGTTCCAAACCTGAGACCCTTCCTTTAGCATGAGATGTGATATCCAGCTCCTTCCCATTCCAATCCTGAGACACTTCCGATAGCATGAGATGTGATATCTCAATGCTTCTAATATCAAAACTGAGACCCTCCCTATAGCATGATATGTGATATCTAAGTCCTTCCCATTCCAATCCTGAGACCCTTCCTATAGCATGAGATGTGATATCTCAATGCTTCTACCAAACCTGAGACCCTTCCTTTAGCATGAGATGTGATTTCCAACTCCTTCCCATTCCAATCCTGAGACCCTTCCTATAGCATGAGAGGTGATATCTCAATACTTCTAATACCAAACCTGAGATCCTTCCGATAACATGAGATGTGATATCTCAATACTTCTAATACCAAACCTGAGATCCATCCTATAACATGAGATGTGATATCCAAATCCTTCCCCTTCCAAACCTGAGACCCTCCCTTTAGCATGAGATGTGATATCCAAATCCTTCCCATTCCAATCCTGAGACCCTTCTGATAGCATAAGATATGATATCTCAATGCTTCTATACCAAACCTGAGATCCTTCCGATAGCATGAGATGTGATATCTCAATACTTCTAATACCAAACCTGAGATCCTACCTCTAACATGAAATGTGATATCCAACTCTTTCCCCTTGCAAACCTGAGAGCCTTCCTATAGCATGAGATGTGATATCCAAGTCCTTCCCATTCCAATCCTGAGACCCTTCCTATAACATGAGATGTGATATCCAACTCCTTCCCATTCCAACCTGAGACCCTTCCTATAGCATGAGATGGGATATCCAACTCCTTCCAAATCCAATCCCGATACCCTTCCGATAGCATGAGATCTGATATCCCAATGCTTCTACCAAACCTGAGACCCATACTATGGCATGAGATGTGATATCAAACTCCTTCCCATTCTAATCCTGAGACCCTTCCTATAGCTTGAGATGTGATATCCAACTCCTTCCCATTCCAATTCTGAGACCCTTCCTATACCATGAGACTTGATATCTCAATGCTTCTAATACCAAACCTGAGACCCGTCCTATAACATGAGATGTGATATCCAAATCCTTCCCCTTCCAAACCTTAGACCCTTCCTTTATCATGAGATGTGATAGCCAACTCCTACCCATTCCAATCTTGAGACCCTTCCGATATCATGAAATGTGATATCTCAATGCTTCTAATATCAAACTTGAGACCCTCCCTATAGCATGAGATGTGATACCCAAGTCCTTCCCATTCCAATCCTGAGACACTTCCTATAGCATGAGATGTGATATCCAACTGCTTCCCATTCCAATCCTGAGACCCTTCCTATAGCATGAGATGTGATATCTCTATGCTTCTAATACCAAACCTGAGATCCTTCCTCTAACATGAAATGTGATATCCAACTCCTTCCCTTTCCAAACCTAAGAGCCTATCTATAGCATGAGATGTGATATCCAAGTCCTTCACATTCCAACCCTTAGACCCTTCCTATAGCATGCAATATGATATCTCAATGATTCTAATAACAAACCTGAGACCCGTCCTATAACATGAGATGGGATATTCAACTCCTTCCCATTCCAATCCTGAGACTCTTCCGATAGCAGAGATGTGATATCTCAATGCTTATACCAAACCTGAGACCCTTCCTATAACATGAGATGTGATATCCAAATCCTTCCCGTTCCAAACCTGAGACCCTTCCTTTAGCATGAGATGTGATATCCAGCTCCTTCCCATTCCAATCCTGAGACACTTCCGATAGCATGAGATGTGATATCTCAATGCTTCTAATATCAAAACTGAGACCCTCCCTATAGCATGATATGTGATATCTAAGTCCTTCCCATTCCAATCCTGAGACCCTCCCTATAGCATGAGATGTGATATCCAACTCCTTCCCATTCCAATCCTGAGACCCTTCCTATAGCATGAGATATGATATCTCAATACTTCTAATACCAAACCTGAGATCCATCCTATAACATGAGATGTGATATCCAAATCCTTCCCCTTCCAAACCTGAGACCCTCCCTTTAGCATGAGATGTGATATCCAAATCCTTCCCATTCCAATCCTGAGACCCTTCTGATAGCATAAGATATGATATCTCAATGCTTCTATACCAAACCTGAGATCCTTCCGATAGCATGAGATGTGATATCTCAATACTTCTAATACCAAACCTGAGATCCTACCTCTAACATGAAATGTGATATCCAACTCTTTCCCCTTGCAAACCTGAGAGCCTTCCTATAGCATGAGATGTGATATCCAAGTCCTTCCCATTCCAATCCTGAGACCCTTCCTATAACATGAGATGTGATATCCAACTCCTTCCCATTCCAACCTGAGACCCTTCCTATAGCATGAGATGGGATATCCAACTCCTTCCAAATCCAATCCCGATACCCTTCCGATAGCATGAGATCTGATATCCCAATGCTTCTACCAAACCTGAGACCCATACTATGGCATGAGATGTGATATCAAACTCCTTCCCATTCTAATCCTGAGACCCTTCCTATAGCTTGAGATGTGATATCCAACTCCTTCCCATTCCAATTCTGAGACCCTTCCTATACCATGAGACTTGATATCTCAATGCTTCTAATACCAAACCTGAGACCCGTCCTATAACATGAGATGTGATATCCAAATCCTTCCCCTTCCAAACCTTAGACCCTTCCTTTATCATGAGATGTGATAGCCAACTCCTACCCATTCCAATCTTGAGACCCTTCCGATATCATGAAATGTGATATCTCAATGCTTCTAATATCAAACTTGAGACCCTCCCTATAGCATGAGATGTGATACCCAAGTCCTTCCCATTCCAATCCTGAGACACTTCCTATAGCATGAGATGTGATATCCAACTGCTTCCCATTCCAATCCTGAGACCCTTCCTATAGCATGAGATGTGATATCTCTATGCTTCTAATACCAAACCTGAGATCCTTCCTCTAACATGAAATGTGATATCCAACTCCTTCCCTTTCCAAACCTAAGAGCCTATCTATAGCATGAGATGTGATATCCAAGTCCTTCACATTCCAACCCTTAGACCCTTCCTATAGCATGCAATATGATATCTCAATGATTCTAATAACAAACCTGAGACCCGTCCTATAACATGAGATGGGATATTCAACTCCTTCCCATTCCAATCCTGAGACTCTTCCGATAGCAGAGATGTGATATCTCAATGCTTATACCAAACCTGAGACCCTTCCTATAACATGAGATGTGATATCCAAATCCTTCCCGTTCCAAACCTGAGACCCTTCCTTTAGCATGAGATGTGATATCCAGCTCCTTCCCATTCCAATCCTGAGACACTTCCGATAGCATGAGATGTGATATCTCAATGCTTCTAATATCAAAACTGAGACCCTCCCTATAGCATGATATGTGATATCTAAGTCCTTCCCATTCCAATCCTGAGACCCTCCCTATAGCATGAGATGTGATATCCAACTCCTTCCCATTCCAATCCTGAGACCCTTCCTATAGCATGAGATATGATATCTCAATACTTCTAATACCAAACGTGAGATCCTTCCGATAACATGAGATGTGATATCCAAATCCTTCCCCTTCCAAACCTGAGACCCTCCCTTTAGCATGAGATGTGATATCCAACTCCTTCCTATTCCAATCCTGAGACTCTTCTGATAGCATGAGATGTGATATCTCAATGCTTCTAATACCAAACCTGAGATCCTTCCGATAGCATGAGATGTGATATCTCAATGCTTCTAATACCAAACCTGAGATCCTTCCTATAACATGAGATGTGATATCCAAATCCTTCCCCTTCCAAACCTGAGACCCTCCCTTTAGCATGAGATGTGATATCCAACTCCTTCCCATTCCATTCCTGAGACCCTTCTGATAGCATGAGATGTGATATCTCAATGCCTCTAATACCAAACCTGAGATCCTACCTCTAACATGAAATGTGATATCCAACTCTTTCCCCTTCCAAACCTGAGAGCCTTCCTATAGCATGAGATGTGATATCCAAGTCCTTCCCATTCCAATACTGAGACCCTTCCTATAGCTTGAGATGTGATATCCAACTCCTTCCCATTCCAATTCTGAGACCCTTCCTATACTATGAGACTTGATATCTCAATGCTTCTAATACCAAACCTGAGACCCGTAATATAACATGAGATGTGATATCCAAATCCTTCCCCTTCCAAACCTTAGACCCTTCCTTTATCATGAGATGTGATATCCAACTCCTTCCCATTCCAATCCTGAGACCCTTCCGATATCATGAGATGTGATATCTCAAAGCTTCTAATATCAAACTTGAGACCCTCCCTATAGCATGAGATGTGATATCCAAGTCCTTCCCATTCCAATCCTGAGACCCTTCCTATAGCATGAGTTGTGATATCTCAGTGCTTCTAATACCAAACCTTAGACCCTTCTTATAACATGAGATGGGAATATCCAACTCCTTCCCATTCCAATCCTGAGACCCTTCCGATAGCAGAGATGTGATATCTCAATGCTTATACCAAACCTGAGATCCTTCCTATAACATGAGATGTGATATCCAACTCCTTCCCATTCCAATCCTGAGACACTTCCTATAGCATGAGATGTGATATCTCACTGCTTATACCAAACCTGAGACCCTTCCCATAGCATGAGATGTGATATCCAACTCCTTCCCATTCCAATCCTCAGACCCTTCCTATAGCATGAGATGTGATATCTCAATGCTTCTAATATCAAACTTGAGACCCTACCTATAGCATGAGATGTGATATCCAAGTCCTTCCCATTCCAATCCTGAGACACTTCCTATAGCATGAGATGTGATATCTCAATGCTTCTAATACCAAACCTGAGACTCTTCCTATAACATGAGATGGGATATCCAACTCCTTCCCATTCCAATCCTGAGACCCTTTTGATAGCAGAGATGTGATATCTCAATGTTTATACCAAACCTGAGACCCTTCCTACGGCATGAGATGTCATATTCAACTCCTTCCCATTCCAATCCTGAGACCCTTCCTATAGCATGAGATGTGATATCCAACTCCTTCCCATTCCAATCCTGAGACCCTTCCTATAGCATGAGATGTGATGTCTCAATGCTTCTAATACCAAACCTGAGATCCTTCCTATAACATGAGATGTGATATCCAACTCCTTCCATTCCAATCCTGGACCCTTCCTATAGCATGAGATATGATCTCAATGCTTATTCCAAACCTGAGACCCTTCCTATAGCATGAGATGTGATATCCAACTCCTTCCCATTCCAATCCTGAGACCCTTCCTATAGCCTGAGATGTGATATCTGAATGCCTCTAATACCAAACCTGAGATCCTTCCTCTAACATGAAATATGATATCCAACTCCTTCACTTTCCAAACCTGAGAGCCTATCTATAGCATGAGATGTGATATCCAGGTCCTTCCCATTCCAATCCTTAGACCCTTCCTACAGCATGCAATATGATATCTCAATGATTCTAATAAAAAACCTGAGACCCGTCCTATAACATGAGATGGGATATCCAACTCCTTCCCATTCCAATCCTGAGACACTTCCGATAGCAGAGATGTGATATCTCAATGTTTATACCAAACCTGAGACCCTTCCTATAACATGAGATGTGATATCCAACTCCTTCCCGTTCCAAACCTGAGACCCTTCCTTTAGCATGAGATGTGATATCCAGCTCCTTCCCATTCCAATCCTGAGACACTTCCGATAGCATGAGATGTGATATCTCAATGCTTCTAATATCAAAACTGAGACCCTCCCTATAGCATGATATGTGATATCTAAGTCCTTCCCATTCCAATCCTGAGACCCTTCCTATAGCATGAGATGTGATATCTCAATGCTTCTACCAAACCTGAGACCCTTCCTTTAGCATGAGATGTGATTTCCAACTCCTTCCCATTCCAATCCTGAGACCCTTCCTATAGCATGAGAGGTGATATCTCAATACTTCTAATACCAAACCTGAGATCCTTCCGATAACATGAGATGTGATATCTCAATACTTCTAATACCAAACCTGAGATCCATCCTATAACATGAGATGTGATATCCAAATCCTTCCCCTTCCAAACCTGAGACCCTCCCTTTAGCATGAGATGTGATATCCAAATCCTTCCCATTCCAATCCTGAGACCCTTCTGATAGCATAAGATATGATATCTCAATGCTTCTATACCAAACCTGAGATCCTTCCGATAGCATGAGATGTGATATCTCAATACTTCTAATACCAAACCTGAGATCCTACCTCTAACATGAAATGTGATATCCAACTCTTTCCCCTTGCAAACCTGAGAGCCTTCCTATAGCATGAGATGTGATATCCAAGTCCTTCCCATTCCAATCCTGAGACCCTTCCTATAACATGAGATGTGATATCCAACTCCTTCCCATTCCAACCTGAGACCCTTCCTATAGCATGAGATGGGATATCCAACTCCTTCCAAATCCAATCCCGATACCCTTCCGATAGCATGAGATCTGATATCCCAATGCTTCTACCAAACCTGAGACCCATACTATGGCATGAGATGTGATATCAAACTCCTTCCCATTCTAATCCTGAGACCCTTCCTACAGCTTGAGATGTGATATCCAACTCCTTCCCATTCCAATTCTGAGACCCTTCCTATACCATGAGACTTGATATCTCAATGCTTCTAATACCAAACCTGAGACCCGTCCTATAACATGAGATGTGATATCCAAATCCTTCCCCTTCCAAACCTTAGACCCTTCCGATAGCAGACATGTGATACCTCAATGCTTATACCAAACCTGAGATCCTTCCTATAACATGAGATGTGATATCCAACTCCTTCCCATTCCAATCCTGAGACACTTCCTATAGCATGAGATGTGATATCTCACTGCTTATACCAAACCTGAGACCCTTCCTATAGCATGAGATGTGATATCCAACTCCTTCCCATTCCAATCCTGAGACCCTTCCTATAGCATGAGATGTGATATCTCAATGCTTCTAATATCAAACTTGAGACCCTCCCTATAGCATGAGATGTGATACCCAAGTCCTTCCCATTCCAATCCTGAGACATTTCCTATAGCATGAGATGTGATATCTCAATGCTTCTAATACCAAACCTGAGACTCTTCCTATAACATGAGATGGGATATCCAACTCCTTTCCATTCCAATCCTGAGACCCTATCGATAGCAGAGATGTGATATCTCAATGTTTATACCAAACCTGAGACCCTCCCTACGGCATGAGATGTCATATACAACTCCTTCCCATTCCAATCCTGAGACACTTCCTATAGCATGAGATGTGATATCTCAAGACCCTTCCTATAGCATGAGATGTGATATCCAACTCCTTCCCATTCCAATCCTGAGACCCTTCCTATAGCCTGAGATGTGATATCTGAATGCCTCTAATACCAAACCTGAGATCCTTCCTCTAACATGAAATGTGATATCCAACTCCTTCACTTTCCAAACCTGAGAGCCTATCTATAGCATGAGATGTGATATCCAAGTCCTTCCCATTCCAATCCTTAGACCCTTCCTACAGCATGCAATATAATATGTCAATGATTTTAATAAAAAACCTGAGACCCGTCCTATAACATGAGATGGGATATCCAACTCCTTCCCATTCCAATCCTGAGACACTTCCGATAGCAGAGATGTGATATCTCAATGTTTATACGAAACCTGAGACCCTTCCTATAACATGAGATGTGATATCCAACTCCTTCCCGTTCCAAACCTGAGACCCTTCTTTTAGCATGAGATGTGATATCCAGCTCCTTCCCATTCCAATCCTGAGACACTTCCGATAGCATGAGATGTGATATCTCAATGCTTCTAATATCAAAACTGAGACCCTCCCTATAGCATATGTGATATCTAAGTCCTTCCCATTCCAATCCTGAGACCCTTCCTATAGCATGAGATGTGATATCCAACTCCTTCCCGTTCCAAACCTGAGACCCTTCCTTTAGCATGAGATGTGATATCCAGCTCCTTCCCATTCCAATCCTGAGACACTTCCGATAGCATGAGATGTGATATCTCAATGCTTCTAATATCAAAACTGAGACCCTCCCTATAGCATGATATGTGATATCTAAGTCCTTCCCATTCCAATCCTGAGACCCTTCCTATAGCATGAGATGTGATATCTCAATGCTTCTACCAAACCTGAGACCCTTCCTTTAGCATGAGATGTGATTTCCAACTCCTTCCCATTCCAATCCTGAGACCCTTCCTATAGCATGAGAGGTGATATCTCAATACTTCTAATACTTCTAACTTCTAATAACCTGAGATCCTTCCGATAACATGAGATGTGATATCTCAATACTTCTAATACCAAACCTGAGATCCATCCTATAACATGAGATGTGATATCCAAATCCTTCCCCTTCCAAACCTGAGACCCTCCCTTTAGCATGAGATGTGATATCCAACTCCTTCCCATTCCAATCCTGAGACTCTTCTGATAGCATAAGATATGATATCTCAATGCTTCTATACCAAACCTGAGATCCTTCTGATAGCATGAGATGTGATATCTCAATACTTCTAATACCAAACCTGAGATCCTACCTCTAACATGAAATGTGATATCCAACTCTTTCCCCTTGCAAACCTGAGAGCCTTCCTATAGCATGAGATGTGATATCCAAGTCCTTCCCATTCCAATCCTGAGACCCTTCCTTTAACATGAGATGTGATATCCAACTCCTTCCCATTCCAACCTGAGACCCTTCCTATAGCATGAGATGGGATATCCAACTCCTTCCAAATCCAATCCCGATACCCTTCCGATAGCATGAGATCTGATATCCCAATGCTTCTACCAAACCTGAGACCCATACTATGGCATGAGATGTGATATCAAACTCCTTCCCATTCTAATCCTGAGACCCTTCATATAGCTTGAGATGTGATATCCAACTCCTTCCCATTCCAATTCTGAGACCCTTCCTATACCATGAGACTTGATATCTCAATGCTTCTAATACCAAACCTGAGACCCGTCCTATAACATGAGATGTGATATCCAAATCCTTCCCCTTCCAAACCTTAGACCCTTCCGATAGCAGACATGTGATATCTCAATGCTTATACCAAACCTGAGATCCTTCCTATAACATGAGATGTGATATCCAACTCCTTCCCATTCCAATCCTGAGACACTTCCTATAGCATGAGATGTGATATCTCACTGCTTATACCAAACCTGAGACCCTTCCTATAGCATGAGATGTGATATCCAACTCCTTCCTATTCCAATCCTGAGACCCTTCCTATAGCATGAGATGTGATATCTCAATGCTTCTAATATCAAACTTGAGACCCTCCCCATAGCATGAGATGTGATACCCAAGTCCTTCCCATTCCAATCCTGAGACACTTCCTATAGCATGAGATGTGATATCTCAATGCTTCTAATACCAAACCTGAGACTCTTCCTATAACATGAGATGGGATATCCAACTCCTTTCCATTCCAATCCTGAGACCCTATCGATAGCAGAGATGTGATATCTCAATGTTTATACCAAACCTGAGACCCTCCCTACGGCATGAGATGTCATATACAACTCCTTCCCATTCCAATCCTGAGACACTTCCTATAGCATGAGATGTGATATCTCAATACCCTTCCTATAGCATGAGATGTGATATCCAACTCCTTCCCATTCCAATCCTGAGACCCTTCCTATAGCCTGAGATGTGATATCTGAATGCCTCTAATACCAAACCTGAGATCCTTCCTCTAACATGAAATGTGATATCCAACTCCTTCACTTTCCAAACCTGAGAGCCTATCTATAGCATGAGATGTGATATCCAAGTCCTTCCCATTCCAATCCTTAGACCCTTCCTACAGCATGCAATATAATATCTCAATGATTTTAATAAAAAACCTGAGACCCGTCCTATAACATGAGATGGGATATCCAACTCCTTCCCATTCCAATCCTGAGACACTTCCGATAGCAGAGATGTGATATCTCAATGTTTATACGAAACCTGAGACCCTTCCTATAACATGAGATGTGATATCCAACTCCTTCCCGTTCCAAACCTGAGACCCTTCCTTTAGCATGAGATGTGATATCCAGCTCCTTCCCATTCCAATCCTGAGATACTTCCGATAGCATGAGACGTGATATCTCAATGCTTCTAATATCAAAACTGAGACCCTCCCTATTGCATATGTGATATCTAAGTCCTTCCCATTCCAATCCTGAGACCCTTCCTATAGCATGAGATGTGATATCCAACTCCTTCCCGTTCCAAACCTGAGACCCTTCCTTTAGCATGAGATGTGATATCCAGCTCCTTCCCATTCCAATCCTGAGACACTTCCGATAGCATGAGATGTGATATCTCAATGCTTCTAATATCAAAACTGAGACCCTCCCTATAGCATATGTGATATCTAAGTCCTTCCCATTCCAATCCTGAGACCCTTCCTATAGCATGAGATGTGATATCTCAATGCTTATCCTTGATTCCTGTAGTAAATTGCTTTCCTTTGCAGGCCGACTCCTTTCACGAATGCCTTGTCTGCATGCATTCTCTCCTGGCCATTCTCTCACCGTGGCTATTTGCCTACCCCCTTCCTCTCTCAGTGGATGGACTTCTCCATCCTAGCCTCCTACCACTCAACTCCGCCTACTTGGAGAATTCAACATGAACCTGTATGCTTCCTGACCTGGACTTTTACGAGATCTGCAACTCTTCATGTCGCTGGCCCTACACACTGCAGGGAATACTCAGGATTTTCTGATCTCAGACCTCCCCCTCTGTAACCCTCTCAACAATCCTCTCCCGTGGTGATCAAGTTCTTATCTCCAAAGAAGGCTAACTGCCAGCTGTTCCTCCTCAGAGGAGTTCTCCCTTTCTGTCCCTGATCCCTGCGCGTTGCAAACACTTGCTTCCCTGCTCTCTGGTTTAGACGCTTTTCCTTCTCAGAGGCCTTCTTCCTTTCTGCCCTTTTCGCGTTGCAAGTACTCGCTTCCCAGCTCTCTGGTTTAGACGCGTGTTCCCTGCCTTCTCTCCTCTTCCCGCTGCCTTCAAATCAAAAAATGAGCTCCAAAAGATACACAGTGCTCAGAATGCTCTATAACACCCATTATTCAACATATAGCCGTAACCCGCTAGACGTATTGAAACGTGCTGTAAACTAGCAAAAACAGCTAGAAAATGTACTTTCCTCGCGTTTTTGTAAATGCTAATTCTGATAGCTTCCCATGTATGTACTGTCCGTGCGTTTGTTGTCGAATCCTGAAGTTTTTAACCACTGTTCTCCCATACAAGGGGGGGGTCAACGTCTACTGCTGTTCACAGGCTGAAGGTATACGGTTGAAATCTTCAAGGCATTATCAGCTTTCCTGACTGTTTTGGAACGTGTATTTGCCATCTGTTAATGCAGTCGCCCTGTGTTCATCGTCCCTTCTACTTTACAGGCTGCACTCCCCTGGTGATCACATTCTCCTCTCCAGAGCAGGCTGACTACCAGCTGCTCCTCCTCATAGGCGTTCATCCTTTCTGTCCCTGCTCCCTGCACCGTTTCGCGTTGCATGTACTCGCTTCCCAGCTCTGGTTTAGATGCGTATTCCCTGCCTTCTCTCCTCTTCCTACAGCCTTCCAATGAGCTCCACAAGATACAGTGTTCAGAATGCTTTATAACACCCATTATTCAACATATAGCTGTAACCCGCTAGACGTATTGAAACGTGCTAAAAACGAGCAGAAACAGCTAGAAAATGTACTTTCCTCGCGTTTTGGTAAATGCGAATTCTGGTGGATTCCCATTTTGTACTCTGTTCGTGCGTTTGTTCAGTCGAATCCTGGTCTTTTGAACCACTCTTCTCCCATACAAGGGAGGGTCAAAATGTGTTGTTCACAGGCTGAATTTATACTGCTGAAATGCTCGCTTGCCTGCTCTCTGGTTTAGACGCGTGTACCCTGCATTTACCAAAACGCGAGGGAAGTACATTTTCTAGCTGTTTTTGCTAGTTTTTAGCACGTTTCAATACGTCTAGCTGGTTACAGCTATATGTTGAATAATGGGTGTTATAAAGCATTCTGAACACTGTATCTTGTGGAGCAAATTGGAAGGCTGTAGCAAGAGGAGAGAAGGCAGGGAACACGCATCTCAACCAGAGAGCTGGGAAGCGAGTACATGCAACGCGAAACGGTGCAGGGAGCAGGGACAGAAAGGATGAACACCTATGAGGAGGAGCAGCTGGTAGTTAGCCTGCATAGGAGAGAAGAATGTGATCACTAGGGGAGTGCAGCCTTGAAACAAGAAGGAACGATGAACAAAGGACGACTGCATTAACAGATGGCAAATACACGTTCCAAAACAGTCAGGAAAGCTGATAATGCCTTGAAGATTTCAGCCGTATACATTCAGCCTGTGAACAGCAGTAGATGTTGACCCCCCCTCCCTAGTATGGGAGAACAGTGGTTAAAAACTTCAGGATTCGACACAAACGCACGGACACAGTACATACAACATGGGAACCCACCAGAATTCGCATTTACAAAAACGCGAGGGAAGTACATTTTCTAGCTATTTTTGCTAGTTTTTAGCACGTTTCAATACGTCTAGCGGGTTACAGCTATATGTTGAATAATGGGGTTATAAAGCATTCTGAACACTATCTTGTGGAGCTCATTGGAAGGCTGTAGGAAGAGGAGAGAAGGCAGGGAACACACATCTAAACCAGAGAGCTGGGAAGCGAGTACATGCAACGCGAAACGGTGCAGGGAGCAGGGACAGAAAGGTGGAACGCCTCTGAGGAGGAGCAGCTGGTAGTTAGCCTGCTCTGGAGAGGAGAATGTGATCACCACGGGAGTGCAGCCTTGAAACAAGAAGGGACGATGAAAACATGCTGACTGGAATAACAGATGGCAAATACACTTTCCAGAACAGTCGGTTTAAACGATAATGCATTGACGATTTCAGCAGTATACATTCAGCCTGTGAACAGTAGATTTTGATCTCCCCCTTGTATGGGTGACGAGTGGTTAAAAACATCAGGATTCGACTGAACAAATGCACGGAGTACAAAATGGGAATCCACCAGAATTCGTATTTACCAAAACGCGAGGAAAGAACATTTTCTAGCTATTTTGCTAGTTTTTAGCACTTTTCAATACGTCTAGCGGGTTACAGCTATATCTTGAATAATGGGTGTTATAAAGCATTCTGAGCACCGTGTATCTTTTGAAGCTCATTTGTTGATTTGAAGGCAGCGGGAAGAGGAGAGAAGGCAGGGAACACACGTCTAAACCAGAGAGCTGGGAAGCGAGTTGTTTTCTGCAACGCGAAACGATGCAGAGAACAGGCACAGAAAGGAAGAAGGAAAAGCGTCTAAACCAGAGAGCAGGGAAGCGAGTGTTTGCAACGCGAAACGGTGCAGAGAGCAGGGACAGAAAGGGAGAACTCCACTGAGGAGGAACAGCTGGTAGTTAGCCTTCTTTGGAGATGAGAACTTGATCACCACGGGAGAGGATTGTTGAGAGGGTTACATAGGGGGATGTCTGAGATCAGAAAATCCTGAGTATTCCCTGCAGTGTGTAGGGCCAGAGACATGAAGAGTTGCAGATCTCGTAAAATTCCAGGTCAGGAAGCATACAGGTTCATTTTGAATTCTCCAAGTAGACGGAGTTGAGTGGTAGGAGGCTAGGATGGAGAAGTCCATCCACTGAGAGAGGAAGGGGGTAGGCAAATAGCCACGGTGAGAGAATGGCCAGGAAAGAGAGAATGCATGCAGACAAGGCATTCGTGAGAGGAGTCGGCCTGCAAAGGAAAGCAATTTACTACAGGAATCAAGGATACTCCCCCTCATGAACGTTTGGATCTGGGCATGGAGAGGAACTTGTCATCAGGGAGGAAAGTGTCAGAGCTCGAGACAGCGCTGGCCGTCATCCATGTCTCGGTTAGACCAAGGACATCAAGGTCGGGTTCTTCCAGGAAATGGCAGATGTCAGATGAGTGTTAACTGAGTGAGAGTTGAGAGTGGGGAGGGGTACAAATCAGTAATCCTTGCGGAGGTGTAGAAGGAGCCTGACCTAGGGCACATGAGGAAGGAGAGAGGAAAGGAAGCAGAAGAAGGGAGAGAAGACACAGCAGGAGTGCATTATCAATCCGGGAGCTAGGAGTGGTGAGGTTAGACGGGGAGGTCTGAGTCTCAGGATTTGAATGGGAAGTTCGATATCACATGTCATGCTATAGGAAGAGTCTCAGGATTGGAATGGGAAGGAGTTGGATATGATATCTCTTGTTATAGGGAGGATCTCAGGTTTGGTATTAGAAGCACTGAGATATCAAATCACATCCTATCGGAAGGGTCTCGGGTTTGGTATTGGAAGAAATGAGATTTCAAATCTCAGGCTGTGGGAATGGTCTAGGCTAGGGTATGGTATTGGAAGGGGTGAAAAATCACATTTCATGCTACAGGAAGGGTCACAAGTTTGGAATGGGAAGGAGTTGGATTTCACATATACTACGGGAAGGGCCTCAGGTTTGGTATTAGAAGCATAGAGATATCACATATGCTATTGGAAGGGTCTCAGTATTGGAATGGGAAGGAGTTGGATATCACATCTCATGTTAGAGGGAGGGTCTCAGTTTTGATATTAGAAGCATTGAGATATCACATATGCTATTGGAAGGGTCTCAGTATTGGAATTGGAAGGAGTTGGATATCACATATGCTAAAGGAAAGGTCTCAGGTTTGGAATGGGAAGGAGTTGGATATCACGTCTCATGTTATAGGAAGGGTCTCAGGTTTGGAATGGGAAGGAGTTGAATATCACATCTCATGCTAAAGGAAGGGTCATCAGGTTCGGTATAAGCATTGAGATATCACATCTCTGCTATCGGAAGGGTCTCAGGATAGGAATGGGAAGGACTTAGAATTCACATCTCATACTATAGGGAGGGTCTCAGTTTTGATATTAGAAGCATTGAGCTATCACATCTCATGCTATCGGAAGGGTCTCAGGATTGGAATGGGATGGAGTTGGATATCACATCTCAAGCTATCTCAGGATTGGAATGGGAAGGAGTTTGATATTTCATCTCAAGCTATAGGAAGGGTCTAAGGTTTGGAAAGGGAAGGATTTGGATTTCACATCTCATGTTATAGGATGGTTCTCATGTTTGGTTTTAGAAGCATTGAGATATCAAGTCTCATGGTATAGGACGGGTCTCAGAATTGGAATGAGAAGGAGTTGGATATCACATCTCAAGCTATAGGAAGGGTCTCATGATTGGAATGGGAAGGAGTTGGATATCACATCTCATGTTATAGGAAGGGTCTCCGGTTTGGAATGGGAAGGACTTGGACATCACATCTCATTCTGTAGGAAGGCTCTCAGGGTTGGAAGGGGAAGGAGTTGGATATCACATTTCATGTTAGAGGTAGGATCTCAGGTTTGGTTTTAGAGGCATTGAGATATCACATCTCATGCCATCAGAAGGGTCTCAGGATTGGAATGGGAAGGAGTTGGATATCAAATCTCATGCTAAAGGGATGGTCTAAGGTTTGGAAGGGGAGGGATTTGGACATCATATCTCATGTTATTGGAAGGATCTCAGGTTTGGGATTAGAAGCATTGAGATATCACATCTCATGCTATCGGAAGGGTCTTAGGTTTGGTATAAGCATTGAGATATCACATCTCTGCTATCGGAAGGGTCTCAGGATTGGAATGGGAAGGATTTGGATATCACAATTCATGTTATAGGAAGGGTCTCAGGTTTGGTATTAGAAGCATTGAGATATCACATCTCATGCTATAGGAAGGGTCTCAGGATTGGAATGGGAAGGACTTGGATATCACATCTCATGTTATAGGAAGGGTCTCAGGTTTGGTATTAGAAGCATTTAGATATCACATCTCATGCTATAGGAAGGGTCTCAGGAATGGAATGGGAAGGACTTGGATATCACATCTCATGATAAAGGAAGGGTCTAAGGTTTGGAAGGGGAAGGATTTGGATATCACATCTCATGTTATTGGACCGGTCTCAGGTTTGGTATTAGAAGCATTGAGATATCAAGTCTCATGGTATAGGACGGGAGTTTGATATCACATCTCATGCCATGGTATGGGTCTCAGGTTTTGTAGAAGCATTTGGATATCACATCTCATGCTATCGGAAGGGTATCAGGATTGGATTTGGAAGGAGTTGGATATCCCATCTCATGCTATAGGAAGGGTCTCAGGTTGGAATAGAAGGAGTTGGATATCACATCTCATGTTATAGGAAGGGTCTCAGGATTGGAATGGGAAGGACTTGGATATCACATCTCATGCTGTAGGAAGGGTCTCAGGTTTGGAAAAGGAAGGAGTTGGATATCACATTTCATGTTAGAGGTAGGATCTCAGGTTTGGTATTAGAGGCATTGAGATATCACATCTCATGCTATCAGAAGGGTATCAGGATTGGAATGGGAAGGAGTTGGATATCACATCTCATGCTAAAGGGAGGGTCTCAGGTTTGGAATGGGAAGGATTTGGATATCACATCTCATGTTATAGGAAGGACCTTAGGTTTGGTATTAGAAGCATTGAGATATCACATCTCATGCTATAGGAAGGGTCTCGGGATTGGAATGGGAAGGAGTTGGATATCACATCTCATGTTATAGGAAGGATCTCAGGTTTGGTATTAGAAGCATTGAGATATCACATCTCATGCTATAGGAAGGGTCTCGGGATTGGAATGGGAAGGAGTTGGATATCACATCTCATGTTATAGGAAGGATCTCAGGTTTGGTATTAGAAGCATTGAAATATCACATCTCTGCTATCGGAAGGGTCTCAGGATTAGAATGGGAGGAGCTGGATATCACATCTCATGCTAAAGGAAGGGTCTCAGGTTTGGAAGGGGAAGGAGTTGGATATCACATCTCATGCTAAAGGGAGGGTCTCAGGTTTGGAATGGGAAGGATTTGGATATCACATCTCATGTTATAGGAAGGACCTTAGGTTTGGTATTAGAAGCATTGAGATATCACATCTCATGCTATAGGAAGGGTCTCGGGATTGGAATGGGAAGGAGTTGGATATCACATCTCATGTTATTGGAAGGATCTCAGGTTTGGTATTAGAAGCATTGAAATATCACATCTCTGCTATCGGAAGGGTCTCAGGATTAGAATGGGAGGAGCTGGATATCACATCTCATGCTAAAGGAAGGGTCTCAGGTTTGGAAGGGGAAGGAGTTGGATATCACATCTCATGCTAAAGGGAGGGTCTCAGGTTTGGAATGGGAAGGATTTGGATATCACATCTCATGTTATAGGAAGGACCTTAGGTTTGGTATTAGAAGCATTGAGATATCACATCTCATGCTATAGGAAGGGTCTCGGGATTGGAATGGGAAGGAGTTGGATATCACATCTCATGTTATTGGAAGGATCTCAGGTTTGGTATTAGAAGCATTGAGATATCACATCTCATGCTATCGGAAGGGTCTTAGGTTTGGTATAAGCATTGAGATATCACATCTCTGCTATCGGAAGGGTCTCAGGATTGGTATGGGAAGGATTTGGATATCATAATTCATGTTATAGGAAGGGTCTCAGGTTTGGTATTAGAAGCATTGAGATATCACATCTCATGCTATAGGAAGGGTCTCAGGATTGGAATGGGAAGGACTTGGATATCACATCTCATGTTATAGGAAGGGTCTCAGGTTTGGTATTAGAAGCATTGAGATATCACATCTCATGCTATAGGAAGGGTCTCAGGAATGGAATGGGAAGGACTTGGATATCACATCTCATGATAAAGGAAGGGTCTAAGGTTTGGAAGGGGAAGGATTTGGATATCACATCTCATGTTATTGGACCGGTCTCAGGTTTGGTATTAGAAGCATTGAGATATCAAGTCTCATGGTATAGGACGGGAGTTTGATATCACATCTCATGCCATGGTATGGGTCTCAGGTTTTGTAGAAGCATTGGTATATCACATCTCATGCTATCGGAAGGGTATCAGGATTGGATTTGGAAGGAGTTGGATATCCCATCTCATGCTATAGGAAGGGTCTCAGGTTGGAATAGAAGGAGTTGGATATCACATCTCATGTTATAGGAAGGGTCTCAGGATTGGAATGGGAAGGACTTGGATATCACATCTCATGCTGTAGGAAGGGTCTCAGGTTTGGAAAAGGAAGGAGTTGGATATCACATTTCATGTTAGAGGTAGGATCTCAGGTTTGGTATTAGAGGCATTGAGATATCAGATCTCATGCTATCAGAAGGGTATCAGGATTGGAATGGGAAGGATTTGGATATCACATCTCATGTTATAGAAAGGACCTTAGGTTTGGTATTAGAAGCATTGAGATATCACATCTCATGCTATAGGAAGGGTCTCGGGATTGGAATGGGAAGGAGTTGGATATCACATCTCATGTTATAGGAAGGATCTCAGGTTTGGTATTAGAAGCATTGAGATATCACATCTCATGCTATAGGAAGGGTCTCAGGATTGGAATGGGAGGAGCTATATATCACATCTCATGCTCAAGGAAGGGTCTCAGGTTTGGAAGGGGAAGGATTTGGATATCACATCTCATGTTATAGGACGGGTCTCAGGTTTGGTATTAGAAGCATTGTGATATCACATCTCATGCTATAGGATGTGTCTCAGGATTGGAATGGGAAGGAGTTGGATATCACATCTCATGCTATAGGAAGGGTTTCAGGTTTGGTAGAAGCATTGAGATATCACATCTCATGCTATAGGAAGAGTCTCAGGTTTGGGAAGGGAAGGATTTGGATTTCACATCTCATGTTATAGGATGGTTCTCATGTTTGGTTTTTGAAGCATTGAGATATCACATCTCATGCTATCGGAAGGGTCTCAGGTTTGGAATGGGAAGGAGTTGGATATCAGATCTCCTGTTATAGGAAGGGTCTCAGGTTTGGAATGGGAAGGAGTTGGATATGACATCTCTTGTTATAGGGAGGGTCTCAGAATTTGAATGGTAAGGAGTTGGATATCACATCTCATGCTATAGGAAGGGTCTCAGGAATGGAATGGGAAGGACTTGGATATCACATCTCATGATAAAGGAAGGGTCTAAGGTTTGGAAGGGGAAGGATTTGGATATCACATCTCATGTTATTGGACCGGTCTCAGGTTTGGTATTAGAAGCATTGAGATATCAAGTCTCATGGTATAGGACGGGAGTTTGATATCACATCTCATGCCATGGTATGGGTCTCAGGTTTTGTAGAAGCATTTGGATATCACATCTCATGCTATCGGAAGGGTATCAGGATTGGATTTGGAAGGAGTTGGATATCCCATCTCATGCTATAGGAAGGGTCTCAGGTTGGAATAGAAGGAGTTGGATATCACATCTCATGTTATAGGAAGGGTCTCAGGATTGGAATGGGAAGGACTTGGATATCACATCTCATGCTGTAGGAAGGGTCTCAGGTTTGGAAAAGGAAGGAGTTGGATATCACATTTCATGTTAGAGGTAGGATCTCAGGTTTGGTATTAGAGGCATTGAGATATCACATCTCATGCTATCAGAAGGGTATCAGGATTGGAATGGGAAGGAGTTGGATATCACATCTCATGCTAAAGGGAGGGTCTCAGGTTTGGAATGGGAAGGATTTGGATATCACATCTCATGTTATAGGAAGGACCTTAGGTTTGGTATTAGAAGCATTGAGATATCACATCTCATGCTATAGGAAGGGTCTCGGGATTGGAATGGGAAGGAGTTGGATATCACATCTCATGTTATAGGAAGGATCTCAGGTTTGGTATTAGAAGCATTGAGATATCACATCTCATGCTATAGGAAGGGTCTCGGGATTGGAATGGGAAGGAGTTGGATATCACATCTCATGTTATAGGAAGGATCTCAGGTTTGGTATTAGAAGCATTGAAATATCACATCTCTGCTATCGGAAGGGTCTCAGGATTAGAATGGGAGGAGCTGGATATCACATCTCATGCTAAAGGAAGGGTCTCAGGTTTGGAAGGGGAAGGAGTTGGATATCACATCTCATGCTAAAGGGAGGGTCTCAGGTTTGGAATGGGAAGGATTTGGATATCACATCTCATGTTATAGGAAGGACCTTAGGTTTGGTATTAGAAGCATTGAGATATCACATCTCATGCTATAGGAAGGGTCTCGGGATTGGAATGGGAAGGAGTTGGATATCACATCTCATGTTATTGGAAGGATCTCAGGTTTGGTATTAGAAGCATTGAAATATCACATCTCTGCTATCGGAAGGGTCTCAGGATTAGAATGGGAGGAGCTGGATATCACATCTCATGCTAAAGGAAGGGTCTCAGGTTTGGAAGGGGAAGGAGTTGGATATCACATCTCATGCTAAAGGGAGGGTCTCAGGTTTGGAATGGGAAGGATTTGGATATCACATCTCATGTTATAGGAAGGACCTTAGGTTTGGTATTAGAAGCATTGAGATATCACATCTCATGCTATAGGAAGGGTCTCGGGATTGGAATGGGAAGGAGTTGGATATCACATCTCATGTTATTGGAAGGATCTCAGGTTTGGTATTAGAAGCATTGAGATATCACATCTCATGCTATCGGAAGGGTCTTAGGTTTGGTATAAGCATTGAGATATCACATCTCTGCTATCGGAAGGGTCTCAGGATTGGTACGGGAAGGATTTGGATATCATAATTCATGTTATAGGAAGGGTCTCAGGTTTGGTATTAGAAGCATTGAGATATCACATCTCATGCTATAGGAAGGGTCTCAGGATTGGAATGGGAAGGACTTGGATATCACATCTCATGTTATAGGAAGGGTCTCAGGTTTGGTATTAGAAGCATTGAGATATCACATCTCATGCTATAGGAAGGGTCTCAGGAATGGAATGGGAAGGACTTGGATATCACATCTCATGATAAAGGAAGGGTCTAAGGTTTGGAAGGGGAAGGATTTGGATATCACATCTCATGTTATTGGACCGGTCTCAGGTTTGGTATTAGAAGCATTGAGATATCAAGTCTCATGGTATAGGACGGGAGTTTGATATCACATCTCATGCCATGGTATGGGTCTCAGGTTTTGTAGAAGCATTGGTATATCACATCTCATGCTATCGGAAGGGTATCAGGATTGGATTTGGAAGGAGTTGGATATCCCATCTCATGCTATAGGAAGGGTCTCAGGTTGGAATAGAAGGAGTTGGATATCACATCTCATGTTATAGGAAGGGTCTCAGGATTGGAATGGGAAGGACTTGGATATCACATCTCATGCTGTAGGAAGGGTCTCAGGTTTGGAAAAGGAAGGAGTTGGATATCACATTTCATGTTAGAGGTAGGATCTCAGGTTTGGTATTAGAGGCATTGAGATATCAGATCTCATGCTATCAGAAGGGTATCAGGATTGGAATGGGAAGGATTTGGATATCACATCTCATGTTATAGAAAGGACCTTAGGTTTGGTATTAGAAGCATTGAGATATCACATCTCATGCTATAGGAAGGGTCTCGGGATTGGAATGGGAAGGAGTTGGATATCACATCTCATGTTATAGGAAGGATCTCAGGTTTGGTATTAGAAGCATTGAGATATCACATCTCATGCTATAGGAAGGGTCTCAGGATTGGAATGGGAGGAGCTATATATCACATCTCATGCTCAAGGAAGGGTCTCAGGTTTGGAAGGGGAAGGATTTGGATATCACATCTCATGTTATAGGACGGGTCTCAGGTTTGGTATTAGAAGCATTGTGATATCACATCTCATGCTATAGGATGTGTCTCAGGATTGGAATGGGAAGGAGTTGGATATCACATCTCATGCTATAGGAAGGGTTTCAGGTTTGGTAGAAGCATTGAGATATCACATCTCATGCTATAGGAAGAGTCTCAGGTTTGGGAAGGGAAGGATTTGGATTTCACATCTCATGTTATAGGATGGTTCTCATGTTTGGTTTTTGAAGCATTGAGATATCACATCTCATGCTATCGGAAGGGTCTCAGGTTTGGAATGGGAAGGAGTTGGATATCAGATCTCCTGTTATAGGAAGGGTCTCAGGTTTGGAATGGGAAGGAGTTGGATATGACATCTCTTGTTATAGGGAGGGTCTCAGAATTTGAATGGTAAGGAGTTGGATATCACATCTCATGCTATAGGAAGGGTCTCAGGAATGGAATGGGAAGGACTTGGATATCACATCTCATGATAAAGGAAGGGTCTAAGGTTTGGAAGGGGAAGGATTTGGATATCACATCTCATGTTATTGGACCGGTCTCAGGTTTGGTATTAGAAGCATTGAGATATCAAGTCTCATGGTATAGGACGGGAGTTTGATATCACATCTCATGCCATGGTATGGGTCTCAGGTTTTGTAGAAGCATTTGGATATCACATCTCATGCTATCGGAAGGGTATCAGGATTGGATTTGGAAGGAGTTGGATATCCCATCTCATGCTATAGGAAGGGTCTCAGGTTGGAATAGAAGGAGTTGGATATCACATCTCATGTTATAGGAAGGGTCTCAGGATTGGAATGGGAAGGACTTGGATATCACATCTCATGCTGTAGGAAGGGTCTCAGGTTTGGAAAAGGAAGGAGTTGGATATCACATTTCATGTTAGAGGTAGGATCTCAGGTTTGGTATTAGAGGCATTGAGATATCACATCTCATGCTATCAGAAGGGTATCAGGATTGGAATGGGAAGGAGTTGGATATCACATCTCATGCTAAAGGGAGGGTCTCAGGTTTGGAATGGGAAGGATTTGGATATCACATCTCATGTTATAGGAAGGACCTTAGGTTTGGTATTAGAAGCATTGAGATATCACATCTCTGCTATCGGAAGGGTCTCAGGATTAGAATGGGAGGAGCTGGATATCACATCTCATGCTAAAGGAAGGGTCTCAGGTTTGGAAGGGGAAGGAGTTGGATATCACATCTCATGCTAAAGGGAGGGTCTCAGGTTTGGAATGGGAAGGATTTGGATATCACATCTCATGTTATAGGAAGGACCTTAGGTTTGGTATTAGAAGCATTGAGATATCACATCTCATGCTATAGGAAGGGTCTCGGGATTGGAATGGTAAGGAGTTGGATATCACATCTCATGTTATAGGAAGGATCTCAGGTTTGGTATTAGAAGCATTGAGATATCACATCTCATGCTATAGGAAGGGTCTCGGGATTGGAATGGGAAGGCGTTGGATATCACATCTCATGTTATAGGAAGGATCTCAGGTTTGGTATTAGAAGCATTGAAATATCACATCTCTGCTATCGGAAGGGTCTCAGGATTAGAATGGGAGGAACTGGATATCACATCTCATGCTAAAGGAAGGGTCTCAGGTTTGGAAGGGGAAGGAGTTGGATATCACATCTCATGTTATTGGAAGGATCTCAGGTTTGGTATTAGAAGCATTGAGATATCACATCTCATGCTATCGGAAGGGTCTTAGGTTTGGTATAAGCATTGAGATATCACATCTCTGCTATCGGAAGGGTCTCAGGATTGGAATGGGAAGGATTTGGATATCATAATTCATGTTATAGGAAGGGTCTCAGGTTTGGTATTAGAAGCATTGAGATATCACATCTCATGCTATAGGAAGGGTCTCAGGATTGGAATGGGAAGGACTTGGATATCACATCTCATGTTATAGGAAGGGTCTCAGGTTTGGTATTAGAAGCATTGAGATATCACATCTCATGCTATAGGAAGGGTCTCAGGAATGGAATGGGAAGGACTTGGATATCACATCTCATGATAAAGGAAGGGTCTAAGGTTTGGAAGGGGAAGGATTTGGATATCACATCTCATGTTATTGGACCGGTCTCAGGTTTGGTATTAGAAGCATTGAGATATCAAGTCTCATGGTATAGGACGGGAGTTTGATATCACATCTCATGCCATGGTATGGGTCTCAGGTTTTGTAGAAGCATTGGTATATCACATCTCATGCTATCGGAAGGGTATCAGGATTGGATTTGGAAGGAGTTGGATATCCCATCTCATGCTATAGGAAGGGTCTCAGGTTGGAATAGAAGGAGTTGGATATCACATCTCATGTTATAGGAAGGGTCTCAGGATTGGAATGGGAAGGACTTGGATATCACATCTCATGCTGTAGGAAGGGTCTCAGGTTTGGAAAAGGAAGGAGTTGGATATCACATTTCATGTTAGAGGTAGGATCTCAGGTTTGGTATTAGAGGCATTGAGATATCAGATCTCATGCTATCAGAAGGGTATCAGGATTGGAATGGGAAGGATTTGGATATCACATCTCATGTTATAGAAAGGACCTTAGGTTTGGTATTAGAAGCATTGAGATATCACATCTCATGCTATAGGAAGGGTCTCGGGATTGGAATGGGAAGGAGTTGGATATCACATCTCATGTTATAGGAAGGATCTCAGGTTTGGTATTAGAAGCATTGAGATATCACATCTCATGCTATAGGAAGGGTCTCAGGATTGGAATGGGAGGAGCTATATATCACATCTCATGCTCAAGGAAGGGTCTCAGGTTTGGAAGGGGAAGGATTTGGATATCACATCTCATGTTATAGGACGGGTCTCAGGTTTGGTATTAGAAGCATTGTGATATCACATCTCATGCTATAGGATGTGTCTCAGGATTGGAATGGGAAGGAGTTGGATATCACATCTCATGCTATAGGAAGGGTTTCAGGTTTGGTAGAAGCATTGAGATATCACATCTCATGCTATAGGAAGAGTCTCAGGTTTGGGAAGGGAAGGATTTGGATTTCACATCTCATGTTATAGGATGGTTCTCATGTTTGGTTTTTGAAGCATTGAGATATCACATCTCATGCTATCGGAAGGGTCTCAGGTTTGGAATGGGAAGGAGTTGGATATCAGATCTCCTGTTATAGGAAGGGTCTCAGGTTTGGAATGGGAAGGAGTTGGATATGACATCTCTTGTTATAGGGAGGGTCTCAGAATTTGAATGGTAAGGAGTTGGATATCACATCTCATGCTATAGGAAGGGTCTCAGGAATGGAATGGGAAGGACTTGGATATCACATCTCATGATAAAGGAAGGGTCTAAGGTTTGGAAGGGGAAGGATTTGGATATCACATCTCATGTTATTGGACCGGTCTCAGGTTTGGTATTAGAAGCATTGAGATATCAAGTCTCATGGTATAGGACGGGAGTTTGATATCACATCTCATGCCATGGTATGGGTCTCAGGTTTTGTAGAAGCATTTGGATATCACATCTCATGCTATCGGAAGGGTATCAGGATTGGATTTGGAAGGAGTTGGATATCCCATCTCATGCTATAGGAAGGGTCTCAGGTTGGAATAGAAGGAGTTGGATATCACATCTCATGTTATAGGAAGGGTCTCAGGATTGGAATGGGAAGGACTTGGATATCACATCTCATGCTGTAGGAAGGGTCTCAGGTTTGGAAAAGGAAGGAGTTGGATATCACATTTCATGTTAGAGGTAGGATCTCAGGTTTGGTATTAGAGGCATTGAGATATCACATCTCATGCTATCAGAAGGGTATCAGGATTGGAATGGGAAGGAGTTGGATATCACATCTCATGCTAAAGGGAGGGTCTCAGGTTTGGAATGGGAAGGATTTGGATATCACATCTCATGTTATAGGAAGGACCTTAGGTTTGGTATTAGAAGCATTGAGATATCACATCTCTGCTATCGGAAGGGTCTCAGGATTAGAATGGGAGGAGCTGGATATCACATCTCATGCTAAAGGAAGGGTCTCAGGTTTGGAAGGGGAAGGAGTTGGATATCACATCCCATGCTAAAGGGAGGGTCTCAGGTTTGGAATGGGAAGGATTTGGATATCACATCTCATGTTATAGGAAGGACCTTAGGTTTGGTATTAGAAGCATTGAGATATCACATCTCATGCTATAGGAAGGGTCTCGGGATTGGAATGGGAAGGAGTTGGATATCACATCTCATGTTATTGGAAGGATCTCAGGTTTGGTATTAGAAGCATTGAGATATCACATCTCATGCTATCGGAAGGGTCTTAGGTTTGGTATAAGCATTGAGATATCACATCTCTGCTATCGGAAGGGTCTCAGGATTGGAATGGGAAGGATTTGGATATCATAATTCATGTTATAGGAAGGGTCTCAGGTTTGGTATTAGAAGCATTGAGATATCACATCTCATGCTATAGGAAGGGTCTCAGGATTGGAATGGGAAGGATTTGGATATCACATCTCATGTTATAGGAAGGACCTTAGGTTTGGTATTAGAAGCATTGAGATATCACATCTCATGCTATAGGAAGGGTCTCGGGATTGGAATGGTAAGGAGTTGGATATCACATCTCATGTTATAGGAAGGATCTCAGGTTTGGTATTAGAAGCATTGAGATATCACATCTCATGCTATAGGAAGGGTCTCGGGATTGGAATGGGAAGGCGTTGGATATCACATCTCATGTTATAGGAAGGATCTCAGGTTTGGTATTAGAAGCATTGAAATATCACATCTCTGCTATCGGAAGGGTCTCAGGATTAGAATGGGAGGAACTGGATATCACATCTCATGCTAAAGGAAGGGTCTCAGGTTTGGAAGGGGAAGGAGTTGGATATCACATCTCATGTTATTGGAAGGATCTCAGGTTTGGTATTAGAAGCATTGAGATATCACATCTCATGCTATCGGAAGGGTCTTAGGTTTGGTATAAGCATTGAGATATCACATCTCTGCTATCGGAAGGGTCTCAGGATTGGAATGGGAAGGATTTGGATATCATAATTCATGTTATAGGAAGGGTCTCAGGTTTGGTATTAGAAGCATTGAGATATCACATCTCATGCTATAGGAAGGGTCTCAGGATTGGAATGGGAAGGACTTGGATATCACATCTCATGTTATAGGAAGGGTCTCAGGTTTGGTATTAGAAGCATTGAGATATCACATCTCATGCTATAGGAAGGGTCTCAGGAATGGAATGGGAAGGACTTGGATATCACATCTCATGATAAAGGAAGGGTCTAAGGTTTGGAAGGGGAAGGATTTGGATATCACATCTCATGTTATTGGACCGGTCTCAGGTTTGGTATTAGAAGCATTGAGATATCAAGTCTCATGGTATAGGACGGGAGTTTGATATCACATCTCATGCCATGGTATGGGTCTCAGGTTTTGTAGAAGCATTGGTATATCACATCTCATGCTATCGGAAGGGTATCAGGATTGGATTTGGAAGGAGTTGGATATCCCATCTCATGCTATAGGAAGGGTCTCAGGTTGGAATAGAAGGAGTTGGATATCACATCTCATGTTATAGGAAGGGTCTCAGGATTGGAATGGGAAGGACTTGGATATCACATCTCATGCTGTAGGAAGGGTCTCAGGTTTGGAAAAGGAAGGAGTTGGATATCACATTTCATGTTAGAGGTAGGATCTCAGGTTTGGTATTAGAGGCATTGAGATATCAGATCTCATGCTATCAGAAGGGTATCAGGATTGGAATGGGAAGGATTTGGATATCACATCTCATGTTATAGAAAGGACCTTAGGTTTGGTATTAGAAGCATTGAGATATCACATCTCATGCTATAGGAAGGGTCTCGGGATTGGAATGGGAAGGAGTTGGATATCACATCTCATGTTATAGGAAGGATCTCAGGTTTGGTATTAGAAGCATTGAGATATCACATCTCATGCTATAGGAAGGGTCTCAGGATTGGAATGGGAGGAGCTATATATCACATCTCATGCTCAAGGAAGGGTCTCAGGTTTGGAAGGGGAAGGATTTGGATATCACATCTCATGTTATAGGACGGGTCTCAGGTTTGGTATTAGAAGCATTGTGATATCACATCTCATGCTATAGGATGTGTCTCAGGATTGGAATGGGAAGGAGTTGGATATCACATCTCATGCTATAGGAAGGGTTTCAGGTTTGGTAGAAGCATTGAGATATCACATCTCATGCTATAGGAAGAGTCTCAGGTTTGGGAAGGGAAGGATTTGGATTTCACATCTCATGTTATAGGATGGTTCTCATGTTTGGTTTTTGAAGCATTGAGATATCACATCTCATGCTATCGGAAGGGTCTCAGGTTTGGAATGGGAAGGAGTTGGATATCAGATCTCCTGTTATAGGAAGGGTCTCAGGTTTGGAATGGGAAGGAGTTGGATATGACATCTCTTGTTATAGGGAGGGTCTCAGAATTTGAATGGTAAGGAGTTGGATATCACATCTCATGCTATAGGAAGGGTCTCAGGAATGGAATGGGAAGGACTTGGATATCACATCTCATGATAAAGGAAGGGTCTAAGGTTTGGAAGGGGAATGATTTGGATATCACATCTCATGTTATTGGACCGGTCTCAGGTTTGGTATTAGAAGCATTGAGATATCAAGTCTCATGGTATAGGACGGGAGTTTGATATCACATCTCATGCCATGGTATGGGTCTCAGGTTTTGTAGAAGCATTTGGATATCACATCTCATGCTATCGGAAGGGTATCAGGATTGGATTTGGAAGGAGTTGGATATCCCATCTCATGCTATAGGAAGGGTCTCAGGTTGGAATAGAAGGAGTTGGATATCACATCTCATGTTATAGGAAGGGTCTCAGGATTGGAATGGGAAGGACTTGGATATCACATCTCATGCTGTAGGAAGGGTCTCAGGTTTGGAAAAGGAAGGAGTTGGATATCACATTTCATGTTAGAGGTAGGATCTCAGGTTTGGTATTAGAGGCATTGAGATATCACATCTCATGCTATCAGAAGGGTATCAGGATTGGAATGGGAAGGAGTTGGATATCACATCTCATGCTAAAGGGAGGGTCTCAGGTTTGGAATGGGAAGGATTTGGATATCACATCTCATGTTATAGGAAGGACCTTAGGTTTGGTATTAGAAGCATTGAGATATCACATCTCATGCTATAGGAAGGGTCTCGGGATTGGAATGGGAAGGAGTTGGATATCACATCTCATGTTATAGGAAGGATCTCAGGTTTGGTATTAGAAGCATTGAGATATCACATCTCATGCTATAGGAAGGGTCTCGGGATTGGAATGGGAAGGCGTTGGATATCACATCTCATGTTATAGGAAGGATCTCAGGTTTGGTATTAGAAGCATTGAAATATCACATCTCTGCTATCGGAAGGGTCTCAGGATTAGAATGGGAGGAACTGGATATCACATCTCATGCTAAAGGAAGGGTCTCAGGTTTGGAAGGGGAAGGAGTTGGATATCACATCTCATGCTAAAGGGAGGGTCTCAGGTTTGGAATGGGAAGGATTTGGATATCACATCTCATGTTATAGGAAGGACCTTAGGTTTGGTATTAGAAGCATTGAGATATCACATCTCATGCTATAGGAAGGGTCTCGGGATTGGAATGGGAAGGAGTTGGATATCACATCTCATGTTATTGGAAGGATCTCAGGTTTGGTATTAGAAGCATTGAGATATCACATCTCATGCTATCGGAAGGGTCTTAGGTTTGGTATAAGCATTGAGATATCACATCTCTGCTATCGGAAGGGTCTCAGGATTGGAATGGGAAGGATTTGGATATCATAATTCATGTTATAGGAAGGGTCTCAGGTTTGGTATTAGAAGCATTGAGATATCACATCTCATGCTATAGGAAGGGTCTCAGGATTGGAATGGGAAGGACTTGGATATCACATCTCATGTTATAGGAAGGGTCTCAGGTTTGGTATTAGAAGCATTGAGATATCACATCTCATGCTATAGGAAGGGTCTCAGGAATGGAATGGGAAGGACTTGGATATCACATCTCATGATAAAGGAAGGGTCTAAGGTTTGGAAGGGGAAGGATTTGGATATCACATCTCATGTTATTGGACCGGTCTCAGGTTTGGTATTAGAAGCATTGAGATATCAAGTCTCATGGTATAGGACGGGAGTTTGATATCACATCTCATGCCATGGTATGGGTCTCAGGTTTTGTAGAAGCATTGGTATATCACATCTCATGCTATCGGAAGGGTATCAGGATTGGATTTGGAAGGAGTTGGATATCCCATCTCATGCTATAGGAAGGGTCTCAGGTTGGAATAGAAGGAGTTGGATATCACATCTCATGTTATAGGAAGGGTCTCAGGATTGGAATGGGAAGGACTTGGATATCACATCTCATGCTGTAGGAAGGGTCTCAGGTTTGGAAAAGGAAGGAGTTGGATATCACATTTCATGTTAGAGGTAGGATCTCAGGTTTGGTATTAGAGGCATTGAGATATCAGATCTCATGCTATCAGAAGGGTATCAGGATTGGAATGGGAAGGATTTGGATATCACATCTCATGTTATAGAAAGGACCTTAGGTTTGGTATTAGAAGCATTGAGATATCACATCTCATGCTATAGGAAGGGTCTCGGGATTGGAATGGGAAGGAGTTGGATATCACATCTCATGTTATAGGAAGGATCTCAGGTTTGGTATTAGAAGCATTGAGATATCACATCTCATGCTATAGGAAGGGTCTCAGGATTGGAATGGGAGGAGCTATATATCACATCTCATGCTCAAGGAAGGGTCTCAGGTTTGGAAGGGGAAGGATTTGGATATCACATCTCATGTTATAGGACGGGTCTCAGGTTTGGTATTAGAAGCATTGTGATATCACATCTCATGCTATAGGATGTGTCTCAGGATTGGAATGGGAAGGAGTTGGATATCACATCTCATGCTATAGGAAGGGTTTCAGGTTTGGTAGAAGCATTGAGATATCACATCTCATGCTATAGGAAGAGTCTCAGGTTTGGGAAGGGAAGGATTTGGATTTCACATCTCATGTTATAGGATGGTTCTCATGTTTGGTTTTTGAAGCATTGAGATATCACATCTCATGCTATCGGAAGGGTCTCAGGTTTGGAATGGGAAGGAGTTGGATATCAGATCTCCTGTTATAGGAAGGGTCTCAGGTTTGGAATGGGAAGGAGTTGGATATGACATCTCTTGTTATAGGGAGGGTCTCAGAATTTGAATGGTAAGGAGTTGGATATCACATCTCATGCTATAGGAAGGGTCTCAGGAATGGAATGGGAAGGACTTGGATATCACATCTCATGATAAAGGAAGGGTCTAAGGTTTGGAAGGGGAATGATTTGGATATCACATCTCATGTTATTGGACCGGTCTCAGGTTTGGTATTAGAAGCATTGAGATATCAAGTCTCATGGTATAGGACGGGAGTTTGATATCACATCTCATGCCATGGTATGGGTCTCAGGTTTTGTAGAAGCATTTGGATATCACATCTCATGCTATCGGAAGGGTATCAGGATTGGATTTGGAAGGAGTTGGATATCCCATCTCATGCTATAGGAAGGGTCTCAGGTTGGAATAGAAGGAGTTGGATATCACATCTCATGTTATAGGAAGGGTCTCAGGATTGGAATGGGAAGGACTTGGATATCACATCTCATGCTGTAGGAAGGGTCTCAGGTTTGGAAAAGGAAGGAGTTGGATATCACATTTCATGTTAGAGGTAGGATCTCAGGTTTGGTATTAGAGGCATTGAGATATCACATCTCATGCTATCAGAAGGGTATCAGGATTGGAATGGGAAGGAGTTGGATATCACATCTCATGCTAAAGGGAGGGTCTCAGGTTTGGAATGGGAAGGATTTGGATATCACATCTCATGTTATAGGAAGGACCTTAGGTTTGGTATTAGAAGCATTGAGATATCACATCTCATGCTATAGGAAGGGTCTCGGGATTGGAATGGGAAGGAGTTGGATATCACATCTCATGTTATAGGAAGGATCTCAGGTTTGGTATTAGAAGCATTGAGATATCACATCTCATGCTATAGGAAGGGTCTCGGGATTGGAATGGGAAGGAGTTGGATATCACATCTCATGTTATAGGAAGGATCTCAGGTTTGGTATTAGAAGCATTGAAATATCACATCTCTGCTATCGGAAGGGTCTCAGGATTAGAATGGGAGGAGCTGGATATCACATCTCATGCTAAAGGAAGGGTCTCAGGTTTGGAAGGGGAAGGAGTTGGATATCACATCTCATGCTAAAGGGAGGGTCTCAGGTTTGGAATGGGAAGGATTTGGATATCACATCTCATGTTATAGGAAGGACCTTAGGTTTGGTATTAGAAGCATTGAGATATCACATCTCATGCTATAGGAAGGGTCTCGGGATTGGAATGGGAAGGAGTTGGATATCACATCTCATGTTATTGGAAGGATCTCAGGTTTGGTATTAGAAGCATTGAGATATCACATCTCATGCTATCGGAAGGGTCTTAGGTTTGGTATAAGCATTGAGATATCACATCTCTGCTATCGGAAGGGTCTCAGGATTGGAATGGGAAGGATTTGGATATCATAATTCATGTTATAGGAAGGGTCTCAGGTTTGGTATTAGAAGCATTGAGATATCACATCTCATGCTATAGGAAGGGTCTCAGGATTGGAATGGGAAGGATTTGGATATCACATCTCATGTTATAGGAAGGACCTTAGGTTTGGTATTAGAAGCATTGAGATATCACATCTCATGCTATAGGAAGAGTCTCGGGATTGGAATGGTAAGGAGTTGGATATCACATCTCATGTTATAGGAAGGATCTCAGGTTTGGTATTAGAAGCATTGAGATATCACATCTCATGCTATAGGAAGGGTCTCGGGATTGGAATGGGAAGGAGTTGGATATCACATCTCATGTTATAGGAAGGATCTCAGGTTTGGTATTAGAAGCATTGAAATATCACATCTCTGCCTTCGGAAGGGTCTCAGGATTAGAATGGGAGGAGCTGGATATCACATCTCATGCTAAAGGAAGGGTCTCAGGTTTGGAAGGGGAAGGAGTTGGATATCACATCTCATGCTAAAGGGAGGGTCTCAGGTTTGGAATGGGAAGGATTTGGATATCACATCTCATGTTATAGGAAGGACCTTAGGTTTGGTATTAGAAGCATTGAGATATCACATCTCATGCTATAGGAAGGGTCTCGGGATTGGAATGGGAAGGAGTTGGATATCACATCTCATGTTATTGGAAGGATCTCAGGTTTGGTATTAGAAGCATTGAGATATCACATCTCATGCTATCGGAAGGGTCTTAGGTTTGGTATAAGCATTGAGATATCACATCTCTGCTATCGGAAGGGTCTCAGGATTGGAATGGGAAGGATTTGGATATCATAATTCATGTTATAGGAAGGGTCTCAGGTTTGGTATTAGAAGCATTGAGATATCACATCTCATGCTATAGGAAGGGTCTCAGGATTGGAATGGGAAGGACTTGGATATCACATCTCATGTTATAGGAAGGGTCTCAGGTTTGGTATTAGAAGCATTGAGATATCACATCTCATGCTATAGGAAGGGTCTCAGGAATGGAATGGGAAGGACTTGGATATCACATCTCATGATAAAGGAAGGGTCTAAGGTTTGGAAGGGGAAGGATTTGGATATCACATCTCATGTTATTGGACCGGTCTCAGGTTTGGTATTAGAAGCATTGAGATATCAAGTCTCATGGTATAGGACGGGAGTTTGATATCACATCTCATGCCATGGTATGGGTCTCAGGTTTTGTAGAAGCATTGGTATATCACATCTCATGCTATCGGAAGGGTATCAGGATTGGATTTGGAAGGAGTTGGATATCCCATCTCATGCTATAGGAAGGGTCTCAGGTTGGAATAGAAGGAGTTGGATATCACATCTCATGTTATAGGAAGGGTCTCAGGATTGGAATGGGAAGGACTTGGATATCACATCTCATGCTGTAGGAAGGGTCTCAGGTTTGGAAAAGGAAGGAGTTGGATATCACATTTCATGTTAGAGGTAGGATCTCAGGTTTGGTATTAGAGGCATTGAGATATCAGATCTCATGCTATCAGAAGGGTATCAGGATTGGAAGGGGAAGGATTTGGATATCACATCTCATGTTATAGAAAGGACCTTAGGTTTGGTATTAGAAGCATTGAGATATCACATCTCATGCTATAGGAAGGGTCTCGGGATTGGAATGGGAAGGAGTTGGATATCACATCTCATGTTATAGGAAGGATCTCAGGTTTGGTATTAGAAGCATTGAGATATCACATCTCATGCTATAGGAAGGGTCTCAGGATTGGAATGGGAGGAGCTATATATCACATCCCATGCTCAAGGAAGGGTCTCAGGTTTGGAAGGGGAAGGATTTGGATATCACATCTCATGTTATAGGACGGGTCTCAGGTTTGGTATTAGAAGCATTGTGATATCACATCTCATGCTATAGGATGTGTCTCAGGATTGGAATGGGAAGGAGTTGGATATCACATCTCATGCTATAGGAAGGGTTTCAGGTTTGGTAGAAGCATTGAGATATCACATCTCATGCTATAGGAAGAGTCTCAGGTTTGGGAAGGGAAGGATTTGGATTTCACATCTCATGTTATAGGATGGTTCTCATGTTTGGTTTTTGAAGCATTGAGATATCACATCTCATGCTATCGGAAGGGTCTCAGGTTTGGAATGGGAAGGAGTTGGATATCAGATCTCCTGTTATAGGAAGGGTCTCAGGTTTGGAATGGGAAGGAGTTGGATATGACATCTCTTGTTATAGGGAGGGTCTCAGAATTTGAATGGTAAGGAGTTGGATATCACATCTCATGCTATAGGAAGGGTCTCAGGAATGGAATGGGAAGGACTTGGATATCACATCTCATGATAAAGGAAGGGTCTAAGGTTTGGAAGGGGAAGGATTTGGATATCACATCTCATGTTATTGGACCGGTCTCAGGTTTGGTATTAGAAGCATTGAGATATCAAGTCTCATGGTATAGGACAGGAGTTTGATATCACATCTCATGCCATGGTATGGGTCTCAGGTTTTGTAGAAGCATTTGGATATCACATCTCATGCTATCGGAAGGGTATCAGGATTGGATTTGGAAGGAGTTGGATATCCCATCTCATGCTATAGGAAGGGTCTCAGGTTGGAATAGAAGGAGTTGGATATCACATCTCATGTTATAGGAAGGGTCTCAGGATTGGAATGGGAAGGACTTGGATATCACATCTCATGCTGTAGGAAGGGTCTCAGGTTTGGAAAAGGAAGGAGTTGGATATCACATTTCATGTTAGAGGTAGGATCTCAGGTTTGGTATTAGAGGCATTGAGATATCACATCTCATGCTATCAGAAGGGTATCAGGATTGGAATGGGAAGGAGTTGGATATCACATCTCATGCTAAAGGGAGGGTCTCAGGTTTGGAATGGGAAGGATTTGGATATCACATCTCATGTTATAGGAAGGACCTTAGGTTTGGTATTAGAAGCATTGAGATATCACATCTCTGCTATCGGAAGGGTCTCAGGATTAGAATGGGAGGAGCTGGATATCACATCTCATGCTAAAGGAAGGGTCTCAGGTTTGGAAGGGGAAGGAGTTGGATATCACATCTCATGCTAAAGGGAGGGTCTCAGGTTTGGAATGGGAAGGATTTGGATATCACATCTCATGTTATAGGAAGGACCTTAGGTTTGGTATTAGAAGCATTGAGATATCACATCTCATGCTATAGGAAGGGTCTCGGGATTGGAATGGGAAGGAGTTGGATATCACATCTCATGTTATTGGAAGGATCTCAGGTTTGGTATTAGAAGCATTGACATATCACATCTCATGCTATCGGAAGGGTCTTAGGTTTGGTATAAGCATTGAGATATCACATCTCTGCTATCGGAAGGGTCTCAGGATTGGAATGGGAAGGATTTGGATATCATAATTCATGTTATAGGAAGGGTCTCAGGTTTGGTATTAGAAGCATTGAGATATCACATCTCATGCTATAGGAAGGGTCTCAGGATTGGAATGGGAAGGATTTGGATATCACATCTCATGTTATAGGAAGGACCTTAGGTTTGGTATTAGAAGCATTGAGATATCACATCTCATGCTATAGGAAGGGTCTCGGGATTGGAATGGTAAGGAGTTGGATATCACATCTCATGTTATAGGAAGGATCTCAGGTTTGGTATTAGAAGCATTGAGATATCACATCTCATGCTATAGGAAGGGTCTCGGGATTGGAATGGGAAGGAGTTGGATATCACATCTCATGTTATAGGAAGGATCTCAGGTTTGGTATTAGAAGCATTGAAATATCACATCTCTGCTATCGGAAGGGTCTCAGGATTAGAATGGGAGGAACTGGATATCACATCTCATGCTAAAGGAAGGGTCTCAGGTTTGGAAGGGGAAGGAGTTGGATATCACATCTCATGCTAAAGGGAGGGTCTCAGGTTTGGAATGGGAAGGATTTGGATATCACATCTCATGTTATAGGAAGGACCTTAGGTTTGGTATTAGAAGCATTGAGATATCACATCTCATGCTATAGGAAGGGTCTCGGGATTGGAATGGGAAGGAGTTGGATATCACATCTCATGTTATTGGAAGGATCTCAGGTTTGGTATTAGAAGCATTGAGATATCACATCTCATGCTATCGGAAGGGTCTTAGGTTTGGTATAAGCATTGAGATATCACATCTCTGCTATCGGAAGGGTCTCAGGATTGGAATGGGAAGGATTTGGATATCATAATTCATGTTATAGGAAGGGTCTCAGGTTTGGTATTAGAAGCATTGAGATATCACATCTCATGCTATAGGAAGGGTCTCAGGATTGGAATGGGAAGGACTTGGATATCACATCTCATGTTATAGGAAGGGTCTCAGGTTTGGTATTAGAAGCATTGAGATATCACATCTCATGCTATAGGAAGGGTCTCAGGAATGGAATGGGAAGGACTTGGATATCACATCTCATGATAAAGGAAGGGTCTAAGGTTTGGAAGGGGAAGGATTTGGATATCACATCTCATGTTATTGGACCGGTCTCAGGTTTGGTATTAGAAGCATTGAGATATCAAGTCTCATGGTATAGGACGGGAGTTTGATATCACATCTCATGCCATGGTATGGGTCTCAGGTTTTGTAGAAGCATTGGTATATCACATCTCATGCTATCGGAAGGGTATCAGGATTGGATTTGGAAGGAGTTGGATATCCCATCTCATGCTATAGGAAGGGTCTCAGGTTGGAATAGAAGGAGTTGGATATCACATCTCATGTTATAGGAAGGGTCTCAGGATTGGAATGGGAAGGACTTGGATATCACATCTCATGCTGTAGGAAGGGTCTCAGGTTTGGAAAAGGAAGGAGTTGGATATCACATTTCATGTTAGAGGTAGGATCTCAGGTTTGGTATTAGAGGCATTGAGATATCAGATCTCATGCTATCAGAAGGGTATCAGGATTGGAATGGGAAGGATTTGGATATCACATCTCATGTTATAGAAAGGACCTTAGGTTTGGTATTAGAAGCATTGAGATATCACATCTCATGCTATAGGAAGGGTCTCGGGATTGGAATGGGAAGGAGTTGGATATCACATCTCATGTTATAGGAAGGATCTCAGGTTTGGTATTAGAAGCATTGAGATATCACATCTCATGCTATAGGAAGGGTCTCAGGATTGGAATGGGAGGAGCTATATATCACATCTCATGCTCAAGGAAGGGTCTCAGGTTTGGAAGGGGAAGGATTTGGATATCACATCTCATGTTATAGGACGGGTCTCAGGTTTGGTATTAGAAGCATTGTGATATCACATCTCATGCTATAGGATGTGTCTCAGGATTGGAATGGGAAGGAGTTGGATATCACATCTCATGCTATAGGAAGGGTTTCAGGTTTGGTAGAAGCATTGAGATATCACATCTCATGCTATAGGAAGAGTCTCAGGTTTGGGAAGGGAAGGATTTGGATTTCACATCTCATGTTATAGGATGGTTCTCATGTTTGGTTTTTGAAGCATTGAGATATCACATCTCATGCTATCGGAAGGGTCTCAGGTTTGGAATGGGAAGGAGTTGGATATCAGATCTCCTGTTATAGGAAGGGTCTCAGGTTTGGAATGGGAAGGAGTTGGATATGACATCTCTTGTTATAGGGAGGGTCTCAGAATTTGAATGGTAAGGAGTTGGATATCACATCTCATGCTATAGGAAGGGTCTCAGGAATGGAATGGGAAGGACTTGGATATCACATCTCATGATAAAGGAAGGGTCTAAGGTTTGGAAGGGGAAGGATTTGGATATCACATCTCATGTTATTGGACCGGTCTCAGGTTTGGTATTAGAAGCATTGAGATATCAAGTCTCATGGTATAGGACGGGAGTTTGATATCACATCTCATGCCATGGTATGGGTCTCAGGTTTTGTAGAAGCATTTGGATATCACATCTCATGCTATCGGAAGGGTATCAGGATTGGATTTGGAAGGAGTTGGATATCCCATCTCATGCTATAGGAAGGGTCTCAGGTTGGAATAGAAGGAGTTGGATATCACATCTCATGTTATAGGAAGGGTCTCAGGATTGGAATGGGAAGGACTTGGATATCACATCTCATGCTGTAGGAAGGGTCTCAGGTTTGGAAAAGGAAGGAGTTGGATATCACATTTCATGTTAGAGGTAGGATCTCAGGTTTGGTATTAGAGGCATTGAGATATCACATCTCATGCTATCAGAAGGGTATCAGGATTGGAATGGGAAGGAGTTGGATATCACATCTCATGCTAAAGGGAGGGTCTCAGGTTTGGAATGGGAAGGATTTGGATATCACATCTCATGTTATAGGAAGGACCTTAGGTTTGGTATTAGAAGCATTGAGATATCACATCTCATGCTATAGGAAGGGTCTCGGGATTGGAATGGGAAGGAGTTGGATATCACATCTCATGTTATAGGAAGGATCTCAGGTTTGGTATTAGAAGCATTGAGATATCACATCTCATGCTATAGGAAGGGTCTCGGGATTGGAATGGGAAGGAGTTGGATATCACATCTCATGTTATAGGAAGGATCTCAGGTTTGGTATTAGAAGCATTGAAATATCACATCTCTGCTATCGGAAGGGTCTCAGGATTAGAATGGGAGGAGCTGGATATCACATCTCATGCTAAAGGAAGGGTCTCAGGTTTGGAAGGGGAAGGAGTTGGATATCACATCTCATGCTAAAGGGAGGGTCTCAGGTTTGGAATGGGAAGGATTTGGATATCACATCTCATGTTATAGGAAGGACCTTAGGTTTGGTATTAGAAGCATTGAGATATCACATCTCATGCTATAGGAAGGGTCTCGGGATTGGAATGGGAAGGAGTTGGATATCACATCTCATGTTATTGGAAGGATCTCAGGTTTGGTATTAGAAGCATTGAGATATCACATCTCATGCTATCGGAAGGGTCTTAGGTTTGGTATAAGCATTGAGATATCACATCTCTGCTATCGGAAGGGTCTCAGGATTGGAATGGGAAGGATTTGGATATCATAATTCATGTTATAGGAAGGGTCTCAGGTTTGGTATTAGAAGCATTGAGATATCACATCTCATGCTATAGGAAGGGTCTCAGGATTGGAATGGGAAGGATTTGGATATCACATCTCATGTTATAGGAAGGACCTTAGGTTTGGTATTAGAAGCATTGAGATATCACATCTCATGCTATAGGAAGGGTCTCGGGATTGGAATGGTAAGGAGTTGGATATCACATCTCATGTTATAGGAAGGATCTCAGGTTTGGTATTAGAAGCATTGAGATATCACATCTCATGCTATAGGAAGGGTCTCGGGATTGGAATGGGAAGGAGTTGGATATCACATCTCATGTTATAGGAAGGATCTCAGGTTTGGTATTAGAAGCATTGAAATATCACATCTCTGCTATCGGAAGGGTCTCAGGATTAGAATGGGAGGAGCTGGATATCACATCTCATGCTAAAGGAAGGGTCTCAGGTTTGGAAGGGGAAGGAGTTGGATATCACATCTCATGCTAAAGGGAGGGTCTCAGGTTTGGAATGGGAAGGATTTGGATATCACATCTCATGTTATAGGAAGGACCTTAGGTTTGGTATTAGAAGCATTGAGATATCACATCTCATGCTATAGGAAGGGTCTCGGGATTGGAATGGGAAGGAGTTGGATATCACATCTCATGTTATTGGAAGGATCTCAGGTTTGGTATTAGAAGCATTGAGATATCACATCTCATGCTATCGGAAGGGTCTTAGGTTTGGTATAAGCATTGAGATATCACATCTCTGCTATCGGAAGGGTCTCAGGATTGGAATGGGAAGGATTTGGATATCATAATTCATGTTATAGGAAGGGTCTCAGGTTTGGTATTAGAAGCATTGAGATATCACATCTCATGCTATAGGAAGGGTCTCAGGATTGGAATGGGAAGGACTTGGATATCACATCTCATGTTATAGGAAGGGTCTCAGGTTTGGTATTAGAAGCATTGAGATATCACATCTCATGCTATAGGAAGGGTCTCAGGAATGGAATGGGAAGGACTTGGATATCACATCTCATGATAAAGGAAGGGTCTAAGGTTTGGAAGGGGAAGGATTTGGATATCACATCTCATGTTATTGGACCGGTCTCAGGTTTGGTATTAGAAGCATTGAGATATCAAGTCTCATGGTATAGGACGGGAGTTTGATATCACATCTCATGCCATGGTATGGGTCTCAGGTTTTGTAGAAGCATTGGTATATCACATCTCATGCTATCGGAAGGGTATCAGGATTGGATTTGGAAGGAGTTGGATATCCCATCTCATGCTATAGGAAGGGTCTCAGGTTGGAATAGAAGGAGTTGGATATCACATCTCATGTTATAGGAAGGGTCTCAGGATTGGAATGGGAAGGACTTGGATATCACATCTCATGCTGTAGGAAGGGTCTCAGGTTTGGAAAAGGAAGGAGTTGGATATCACATTTCATGTTAGAGGTAGGATCTCAGGTTTGGTATTAGAGGCATTGAGATATCAGATCTCATGCTATCAGAAGGGTATCAGGATTGGAATGGGAAGGATTTGGATATCACATCTCATGTTATAGAAAGGACCTTAGGTTTGGTATTAGAAGCATTGAGATATCACATCTCATGCTATAGGAAGGGTCTCGGGATTGGAATGGGAAGGAGTTGGATATCACATCTCATGTTATAGGAAGGATCTCAGGTTTGGTATTAGAAGCATTGAGATATCACATCTCATGCTATAGGAAGGGTCTCAGGATTGGAATGGGAGGAGCTATATATCACATCTCATGCTCAAGGAAGGGTCTCAGGTTTGGAAGGGGAAGGATTTGGATATCACATCTCATGTTATATTACGGGTCTCAGGTTTGGTATTAGAAGCATTGTGATATCACATCTCATGCTATAGGATGTGTCTCAGGATTGGAATGGGAAGGAGTTGGATATCACATCTCATGCTATAGGAAGGGTTTCAGGTTTGGTAAAAGCATTGAGATATCACATCTCATGCTATAGGAAGAGTCTCAGGTTTGGGAAGGGAAGGATTTGGATTTCACATCTCATGTTATAGGATGGTTCTCATGTTTGGTTTTTGAAGCATTGAGATATCACATCTCATGCTATCGGAAGGGTCTCAGGTTTGGAATGGGAAGGAGTTGGATATCAGATCTCCTGTTATAGGAAGGGTCTCAGGTTTGGAATGGGAAGGAGTTGGATATGACATCTCTTGTTATAGGGAGGGTCTCAGAATTTGAATGGTAAGGAGTTGGATATCACATCTCATGCTATAGGAAGGGTCTCAGGTTGGAATGGGAAGGAGTTGGATATCACATCTCATGTTATATACAGGAAGGGTCTCAGGATTGGAATGGGAAGGATTTGGATATCACATCTCTTGCTATAGGAAGGGTCTCAGGTTTTTTATTAGAAACATTGAGATATCACATCTCATTCTATAGGAAGGGTTTTAGGATTGGAATTGGAAGTATTTGGATATCACATCTCATGCTAAAGGAAGGGTCTCAGGTTTGGAAGGGGAAGGATTTGGATATCACATCTCATCCAATAGGAATGGTCTCAGGTTTGGAATGGGAAGGAATTGGATATCACATCTCATGTTATAGGAAGGGTCTCAGGTTTTTTATTAGAAACATTGAGATATCACATCTCATGTTATAGGACGGTTCCCAGGTTTGGTATTAGAAGCATTGAGATATCACATCTCATGGTATAGGAAGGGTCTCAGGGTTGGAATGGGAAGGAGTTGGATATCACATCTCATCCAATAGGAAGGGTCTCAGGTTTGGAATGGGAAGGAATTGGATATCACATCTCATGTTATAGGAAGGATCTCAGGTTTGGTATTAGAAGCATTGAGATATCACATCTCATGCTATAGGAAGGGTCTCAGGATTGGAATGTGAAGGATTTGGATATCACATCTCATGCTAAAGGAAGGGTCTCAGGTTTGGTAGAAGCATTGAGATATCACATCTCATGCTATAGGAAGGGTCTCAGGATTTGAATGGCAAGGAGTTGGATATCACATCTCATGCCATAGGAAGCGTCTCAGGTTTGGTATAAGCATTGAGATATCACATCTCTGCTATCGGAAGGTTCTCAGGATTGGATTGGGAAGGAGTTGGATATCCCTTCCCATGCTATAGGAAGTGTCTCAGGTTGGAATGGGAAGGAGTTGAATATCACATCTCATGTTATAGGAAGGGTCTCAGGATTGGAATGGGAAGGATTTGGATATCACATCTCTTGCTATAGGAAGGGTCTCAGGATTGGAATGGGAAGGATTTGGATATCACATCTCATGTCATAGGAAGGATCTCAGGTTTGGTATTAGAAGCATTGATATATCACATCTCATGCTATAGGAATGGTCTCAGGATTGGAATGGGTAGGAGTTGGATATTACATTCTTGCTATAGTAAGGGTCTCATGTTTGGAATGGGAAGGAGTTGGATATCACATATGCTATAGGAAGTGTCTCAGGTTTGGAACGGGAAGGAGTTGGATATCACATCTCATGTTATAAGAAGGGTCTCAGGTTTGGTATAAGCATTGAGATATCACATCTCTGCTATCAGGAGTGGCTCAGGATTGGAATGGGAAGGAGTTGGATATCCCATCTCATGTTAAAGGACGGGTCTCTGGTTTGGTATTAGAATCATTGAGATATCACATCGCATGCTGTAGGAAGGGTCTAAGGATTGGAATGGGATGGACTTGGATATCACATCTCATGCTATAGGTAGGCTCTCAGGTTTGGTATAAGCATTGAGATATCACATCTCATGCTATAGGAAGGGTCTCAGGATTGGAATGGGAAGGATTTGGATATCACATCTCATGCTATAGGAAGGGTCTCAGATTTGGTATAAGCATTGAGATATCACATCTCATGCTATAGGAAGGGTCTCAGGATTGGAATGGGAAGGAGTTGTATATGACATCTCAAGCCTTAGGAAGGGTCTCAGGTTTGGTATAAGCATTGAGATATCACATCTCTGCTATCGGAAGGGTCTCAGGATTGGAATGGGAAGGAGTTGGATATCCCATCTCATGTTATAGGAAGGGTCTCAGGTTTGGTATTAGAAGCATTGAGATATCACATCTCATGCTATAGGAAGGGTCTCAGGATTGGAATGGGAAGGAGTTGGATATCACATCTCATTATAAAGGAAGGGTCTAAGGTTTGGAAGGGGAAGGATTTGGATATCACATCTCATGTTATAGGACGGGTCTCAGGTTTGGTATTAGAAGCATTGAGATATCAAGTCTCATGGTATAAGAAGGGTCTCAGAATTGGAATGGGAAGGAGTTGGATATCACATCTCAAGCTATAGGAAGCGTCTCAGGATTGGAATGGGAAGGAGTTTGATATCACATCTCATGCCATAGTATGGGTCTCAGGTTTGGTAGAAGCATTGGGATATCACATCTCATGCTATAGGAAGGGTCTCAGGATTGGAATGGGAAGAAGTTGGATATCACATCTCAAGCTATAGGAAGGGTCTCAGGTTTGGTATAAGCATTGAGATATCACATCTCATGCTATAGGAAGGGTCTCAGGGTTGGAATGGGAAGGAGTTGTATATGACATCTCATGCCATAGGAAGGGTCTCAGGTTTGGTATAAGCATTGAGATATCACATCACATGCTATAGGAAGGGTCTCAGGATTGGAATGGGAAGGACTTGGATATCACATCACATGCTATAGGAAGGGTCTCAGGATTGGAATGGGAAGGACTTGGATATCACATCTCATGCTATAGGCAGGGTCTCAGGTTTGGAAAGGGAAGGAGATGGATATCACATTTCATGTTAGAGGTAGGATCTCAGGTTTGGTATTAGAGGCAATGAGATATCACATCTCATGCTATCAGAAGGGTCTCAGGATTGGAATGGGAAGGAGTTGGATATCACATTTCATGCTAAAGGGAGGGTCTCAGGTTTGGAAGGGGAAGGATTTGGAAATCACATCTCATATTATAGGAAGGATCTCAGGTTTGGTATTAGAAGCATTGAGATATCACATCTCATGCTATCGGAAGGATCTCAGGTTTGGTATAAGAGGCATTGAGATATCACATCTCATGCTATCATAAGGGTCTCAGGATTGGAATGGGAAGGAGTTGGATATCACATCTCATGTTATAGGAAGGATCTCAGGTTTGGTATTAGAAGCATTGAGACATCACATCTCATGCTATAGGAAGGGTCTCAGGATTGGAATGGGAAGGAGTTGGATATCACATCTCATGCTATAGGAAGGGTCTCAGGTTTGGTATAAGCATTGAGATATCACATCTCATGCTATAGGAAGGGTCTCAGGATTGGAATGGGAAGGATTTGGATATCACATCTTATGCTATAGGAAGGGTCTCAGGTTTGGTATAAGCACTGAGATATCACATCTCATGCTATAGGAAGGGTCTCAGGATTGGAATGGGAAGAAGTTGGATATCACATCTCATGCTATAGGAAGGGTCTCAGGTTTGGTATAAGCATTGAGATATCACATCTCATGCTATAGGAAGGGTCTCAGGGTTGGAATGGGAAGGAGTTGTATATGACATCTCATGCCATAGGAAGGGTCTCAGGTTTGGTATAAGCATTGAGATATCACATCACATGCTATAGGAAGGGTCTCACGATTGGAATGGGAAGGAGTTGGATATCACATCTCATGTTATAGGAAGGATCTCAGGTTTGGTATTAGAAGCATTGAGACATCACATCTCATGCTATAGGAAGGGTCTCAGGATTGGAATGGGAAGGAGTTGGATATCACATCTCATGCTATAGGAAGGGTCTCAGGTTTGGTATAAGCATTGAGATATCACATCTCATGCTATAGGAAGGGTCTCAGGATTGGAAAGGGAAGGATTTGGATATCACATCTTATGCTATAGGAAGGGTCTCAGGTTTGGTATAAGCATGGAGATATCACTTCTCATGCTATAGGAAGGGTCTCAGGATTGGAATGGGAAGGAGTTGGATATCCCATCTCATGCTATAGGAAGGGTCTCAGATTTGGTATAAGCATTGAGATATCACATCTCATGCTATAGGAAGGGTCTCAGGATTGGAATGGGAAGGAGTTGTATATGACATCTCAGGCCATAGGAAGGGTCTCAGATTTGGTATAAGCATTGAGATATCACATCTCATGATATCGGAAGGGTCTCAGGATTGGAATGGGAAGGAGTTGGATATCACATCTCATTATAAAGGAAGGGTCTAAGGTTTGGAAGGGGATGGATTTGGATATCACATCTCATGTTATAGGACGGGTCTCAGGTTTGGTATTAGAAGCATTGAGATATCAAGTGTCATGGTATAAGAAGGGTCTCAGAATTGGAATGGGAAGGAGTTGGATATCACATCTCAAGCTATAGGAAGCGTCTCAGGATTGGAATGGGAAGGAGTTTGATATCACATCTCATGCCATAGTATGGGTCTCAGGTTTGGTAGAAGCATTGGGATATCACATCTCATGCTATCAGAAGGGTATCAGTATTGGATTTGGAAGGAGTTGGATATCCCATCTCATGCTATAGGAAGGGTCTCAGGTTAGAATGGGAAGGAGTTGGATATCACATTTCATGTTATAGGAAGGGTCTCAGGATTGGAATGGGAAGGACTTGGATATCATATCTCATGCTATAGGAAGGCTCTCAGGTTTGGAAGGGGAAGGAGTTGGATATCACATTTCATGTTAGAGGAAGGATCTCAGGTTTGGTATTAGAGGCCTTGAGATATCACATCTCATGCTATAGGAAGGGTCTCAGGATTGGAATGGGAAGGAGTTGGATATCACATCTCAAGCTATAGGAAGGGTCTCAGGTTTGGTATAAGCATTGAGATATCACATCTCATGCTATAGGAAGGGTCTCAGGATTGGAATGGGAAGAAGTTGGATATCACATCTCATGCTATAGGAAGGGTCTCAGGTTTGGTATAAGCATTGAGATATCACATCTCATGCTATAGGAAGGGTCTCAGGGTTGGAATGGGAAGGAGTTGTATATGACATCTCATGCCATAGGAAGGGTCTCAGGTTTGGTATAAGCATTGAGATATCACATCACATGCTATAGGAAGGGTCTCAGGATTGGAATGGGAAGGACTTGGATATCACATCTCATGCTATAGGCAGGGTCTCAGGTTTGGAAAGGGAAGGAGATGGATATCACATTTCATGTTAGAGGTAGGATCTCAGGTTTGGTATTAGAGGCATTGAGATATCACATCTCATGCTATCAGAAGGGTCTCAGGATTGGAATGGGAAGGAGTTGGATATCAAATCTCATGCTAAAGGGATGGTCTAAGGTTTGGAAGGGGAGGGATTTGGACATCATATCTCATGTTATTGGAAGGATCTCAGGTTTGGTGTTAGAAGCATTGAGATATCACATCTCATGCTATCGGAAGGGTCTTAGGTTTGGTATAAGCATTGAGATATCACATCTCTGCTATCGGAAGGGTCTCAGGATTGGAATGGGAAGGATTTGGATATCACAATTCATGTTATAGGGAGGGTCTCAGTTTTCATATTAGAAGCATTGAGATATCACATATGCTATTGGAAGGGTCTCAGTATTGGAATGGGAAGGAGTTGGATATCACATCTCATGTTATAGGGAGGGTCTCAGTTTTGATATTAGAAGCATTGAGATATCACATATGCTATTGGAAGGGTCTCAGTATTGGAATTGGAAGGAGTTGGATATCACATATGCTAAAGGAAAGGTCTCAGGTTTGGAATGGGAAGGAGTTGGATATCACGTCTCATGTTATAGGAAGGGTCTCAGGTTTGGAATGGGAAGGAGTTGAATATCACATCTCATGCTAAAGGAAGGGTCATCAGGTTCGGTATAAGCATTGAGATATCACATCTCTGCTATCGGAAGGGTCTCAGGATAGGAATGGGAAGGACGTAGATTTCACATCTCATACTATAGGGAGGGTCTCAGTTTTGATATTAGAAGCATTGAGCTATCACATCTCATGCTATCGGAAGGGTCTCAGGATTGGAATGGGATGGAGTTGGATATCACATCTCAAGCTATCTCAGGATTGTAATGGGAAGGAGTTTGATATCACATATCAAGCTATAGGAAGGGTCTCAGGTTTGGAAGGGGAAGGATTTGGATCTCACATCTCAAGCTATCTCAGGATTGGAATGGGAAGGAGTTTGATATTTCATCTCAAGCTATAGGAAGGGTCTCAGGTTTGGAAAGGGAAGGATTTGGATTTCACATCTCATGTTATAGGATGGTTCTCATGTTTGGTTTTAGAAGCATTGAGATATCACATCTCATGCTATGGGAAGGGTCTCAGGTTTGGAATGGGAAGGAGTTGGTTATCACATGTCATGCTAAAGGAAAGGTCTCAGGTCTGGAAGGGGAAGGATTTGGATCTCACATCTCATGTTTTAGGACGGGTCTCAGGTTTGGTATTAGAAGCATTGAACTATCACATCTCATGGTATAGGAAGGGTCCCAGGATTGGAATGGGAAGGAGTTGGATATCACATTGAATGGGAAGGAGTTTGATATCACATCTCAAGCTATAGGAAGGGCCTCATGTTTGGAATGGGAATGATTTGGATTTCACATCTCATGTTATAGGATGGTTCTCATGTTTGGTTTTAGAAGCATTGAAATATCACATCTCATGCTATCTGAAGGGTCTCAGGTTTGGAATGGGAAGGAGTTTGATATCACATCTCATGTTAGAGGTAGGATCTCAGGTTTGGTATTAGAGGCATTGAGATATGACATCTCATGCCATCAGAAGGGTCTCAGGATTGGAATGGGAAGGAGTTGGATATCACATCTCATGCTAAAGGGAGGGTCTAAGGTTTGGAAGGGGAAGGATTTGGACATCACATCTCATGTTATTGGAAGGATCTGAGGTTTGGTATTAGAAGCATTGAGATATCACATCTCATGCTATCGGAAGGGTCTCAGGTTTGGTATAAGCATTGAGATATCACATCTCTGCTATCGGAAGGGTCTCAGGATTGGAATGGGAAGGATTTGGATATCACATCTCATGTTATAGGAAGGGTCTCAGGTTTGGTATTAGAAGCATTGAGATATCACATCTCATGCTATATTAAGGGACTCAGGAATGGAATGGGAAGGACTTGGATATCACATCTAATGATAAAGGAAGGGTCTAAGGTTTGGAAGGGGAAGGATTTGGATATCACATCTCATGTTATTGGACCGGTCTCAGGTTTGGTATTAGAAGCATTGAGATATCAAGTCTCATCGTATAGGACGGGAGTTTGATATCACATCTCATGCCATGGTATGGGTCTCAGGTTTTGTAGAAGCATTGGGATATCACATCTCATGCTATTGGAAGGGTATCAGGATTGGATTTGGAAGGAGTTGGATATCCCATCTCATGCTATAGGAAGGGTCTCAGGTTGGAGTAGAAGGAGTTTGATATCACATCTCATGTTATAGGAAGGGTCTCAGGATTGGAATGGGAAGGACTTGGATATCACATCTCATGTTATAGGAAGGATCTCAGGTTTTGTATTAGAAGCATTGAGATATCACATCTCATGCTATAGGAAGGGTCTCAGGATTGGAATGTGAAGCATTTGGATATCACATCTCATGCTAAAGGAAGGGTCTCAGGTTTGGTATAAGCATTGAGATATCACATCTCTGCTATCGGAAGGGTCTAAGGATTGGATTGGGAAGGAATTGGATATCCCTTCTCATGCTATAGGAAGGGTCTCAGGTTGGAATGGGTAGGAGTTGGATATCACATCTCATGTTATAGGAAGGGTCTCAAGATTGAAATGGGAAGGATTTGGATATCACATCTCTTGCTATAGGAAGGGTCTCAGGTTTTCTATTAGAAACATTGAGATATGACATCTCATGCTATAGGAAGGGTTTCAGTATTGGAATGGGAAGGATTTGGATATCACATCTCATGCTAAAGGAAGGGTCTCAGGTTTGGAAGGGGAAGGATTTGGATATCATATCTCATGTTATAGGACATATCTCATGTTATAGGACGGGTCCCAGGTTTGGTATTAGAAGCATTGAGATATCACATCTCATGGTATAGGAAGGGTCTCAGGATTGGAATGGGAAGGATTTGGATCTCCCTTCTCATGCTACAGGAAGGGTCTCAGGTTGGAATGGGAAGGAGTTGGATATCACATCTCGTTATAGGAAGGGTCTCAGGATTGGAATTGGAAGGAATTGGATATCACATCTCTTTCTATAGGAAGGGTCTCAGGTTTGGAAGGGGATGGATTTGGATATCATATCTCATGTTATAGGACCGGTCCCAGGTCTGGTATTAGAAGCATTGAGATATCACATCTCATGCTATAGGAGGAGTCTCAGGATTGGAATGGGCAGGAGTTGAATATCACCTCTCATGCTAAAGGAAGGGTATCAGGTTTGATAGAAGCATTGAGATATCACATCTCATGCTATAGGAAGGAACTCAGGATTGGAATGGGAAGGAGTTGGATATCACATCTAATGCCATAGGAAGGGTCATCAGGTTTGGTATAAGCATTGAGATATCACATCTCTGCTATCGGAAGGGTCTCAGGATAGGAATGGTAAGGACTTAGAATTCACATCTCATACTATAGGGAGGGTCTCAGTTTTGATATTAGAAGCATTGAGCTATCACATCTCATGCTATCGGAAGGGTCTCAGGATTGGAATGGGATGGAGTTGGATATCACATCTCAAGCTATCTCAGGATTGGAATGGGAAGGAGTTTGATATTTCATCTCAAGCTATAGGAAGGGTCTCAGGTTTGGAAAGGGAAGGATTTGGATTTCACATGTTATAGGATGGTTCTCAGGTTTGGTTTTAGAAGCATTAAATTATAACATCTCATGCTATAGGAAGGGTCTCAGGTTTGGAATGGGAATGATTTGGATTTCACATCTCATGTTATAGGATGGTTCTCATGTTTGGTTTTAGAAGCATTGAAATATCACATCTCATGCTATCTGAAGGGTCTCAGGTTTGGAATGGGAAGGAGTTTGATATCACATCTCATGTTAGAGGTAGGATCTCAGGTTTGGTATTAGAGGCATTGAGATATGACATCTCATGCCATCAGAAGGGTCTCAGGTTTGGAAGGGGAAGGATTTGGACATCACATCTCATGTTATTGGAAGGATCTGAGGTTTGGTATTAGAAGCATTGAGATATCACATCTCATGCTATCGGAAGGGTCTCAGGTTTGGTATAAGCATTGAGATATCACATCTCTGCTATCGGAAGGGTCTCAGGATTGGAATGGGAAGGATTTGGATATCACATCTCATGTTATAGGAAGGGTCTCAGGTTTGGTATTAGAAGCATTGAGATATCACATCTCATGCTATATTAAGGGTCTCAGGAATGGAATGGGAAGGACTTGGATATCACATCTCATGATAAAGGAAGGGTCTAAGGTTTGGAAGGGGAAGGATTTGGATATCACATCTCATGTTATTGGACCGGTCTCAGGTTTGGTATTAGAAGCATTGAGATATCAAGTCTCATGGTATAGGACAGGAGTTTGATATCACATCTCATGCCATGGTATGGGTCTCAGGTTTTGTAGAAGCATTGGGATATCACATCTCATGCTATTGGAAGGGTATCAGGATTGGATTTGGAAGGAGTTGGATATCCCATCTCATGCTATAGGAAGGGTCTCAGGTTGGAGTAGAAGGAGTTGGATATCACATCTCATGTTATAGGAAGGGTCTCAGGATTGGAATGGGAAGGACTTGGATATCACATCTCATGTTATAGGAAGGATCTCAGGTTTTGTATTAGAAGCATTGAGATATCACATCTCATGCTATAGGAAGGGTCTCAGGATTGGAATGTGAAGCATTTGGATATCACATCTCATGCTAAAGGAAGGGTCTCAGGTTTGGTATAAGCATTGAGATATCACATCTCTGCTATCGGAAGGGTCTAAGGATTGGATTGGGAAGGAATTGGATATCCCTTCTCATGCTATAGGAAGGGTCTCAGGTTGGAATGGGTAGGAGTTGGATATCACATCTCATGTTATAGGAAGGGTCTCAAGATTGAAATGGGAAGGATTTGGATATCACATCTCTTGCTATAGGAAGGGTCTCAGGTTTTCTATTAGAAACATTGAGATATGACATCTCATGCTATAGGAAGGGTTTCAGTATTGGAATGGGAAGGATTTGGATATCACATCTCATGCTAAAGGAAGGGTCTCAGGTTTGGAAGGGGAAGGATTTGGATATCATATCTCATGTTATAGGACATATCTCATGTTATAGGACGGGTCCCAGGTTTGGTATTAGAAGCATTGAGATATCACATCTCATGGTATAGGAAGGGTCTCAGGATTGGAATGGGAAGGAGTTGGATCTCCCTTCTCATGCTACAGGAAGGGTCTCAGGTTGGAATGGGAAGGAGTTGGATATCACATCTCGTTATAGGAAGGGTCTCAGGATTGGAATGGGAAGGAATTGGATATCACATCTCTTGCTATAGGAAGGGTCTCAGGTTTGGAAGGGGAAGGATTTGGATATCATATCTCATGTTATAGGACCGGTCCCAGGTCTGGTATTAGAAGCATTGAGATATCACATCTCATGCTATAGGAGGAGTCTCAGGATTGGAATGGGAAGGAGTTGGATATCACGTCTCATGATATAGGAAGGGTCTCAGGATTGGAATGGGCAGGAGTTGAATATCACCTCTCATGCTAAAGGAAGGGTATCAGGTTTAATAGAAGCATTGAGATATCACATCTCATGCTATAGGAAGGAACTCAGGATTGGAATGGGAAGGAGTTGGATATCACATCTAATGCCATAGGAAGGGTCATCAGGTTTGGTATAAGCATTGAGATATCACATCTCAAGCTATAGGAAGCGTCTCAGGATTGGAATGGGAAGGAGTTTGATATCACATCTCATGCCATAGTATGGGTCTCAGGTTTGGTAGAAGCATTGGGATATCACATCTCATGCTATAGGAAGGGTCTCAGGATTGGAATGGGAAGAAGTTGGATATCACATCTCAAGCTATAGGAAGGGTCTCAGGTTTGGTATAAGCATTGAGATATCACATCTCATGCTATAGGAAGGGTCTCAGGGTTGGAATGGGAAGGAGTTGTATATGACATCTCATGCCATAGGAAGGGTCTCAGGTTTGGTATAAGCATTGAGATATCACATCACATGCTATAGGAAGGGTCTCAGGATTGGAATGGGAAGGACTTGGATATCACATCACATGCTATAGGAAGGGTCTCAGGATTGGAATGGGAAGGACTTGGATATCACATCTCATGCTATAGGCAGGGTCTCAGGTTTGGAAAGGGAAGGAGATGGATATCACATTTCATGTTAGAGGTAGGATCTCAGGTTTGGTATTAGAGGCAATGAGATATCACATCTCATGCTATCAGAAGGGTCTCAGGATTGGAATGGGAAGGAGTTGGATATCACATTTCATGCTAAAGGGAGGGTCTCAGGTTTGGAAGGGGAAGGATTTGGAAATCACATCTCATATTATAGGAAGGATCTCAGGTTTGGTATTAGAAGCATTGAGATATCACATCTCATGCTATCGGAAGGATCTCAGGTTTGGTATAAGAGGCATTGAGATATCACATCTCATGCTATCATAAGGGTCTCAGGATTGGAATGGGAAGGAGTTGGATATCACATCTCATGTTATAGGAAGGATCTCAGGTTTGGTATTAGAAGCATTGAGACATCACATCTCATGCTATAGGAAGGGTCTCAGGATTGGAATGGGAAGGAGTTGGATATCACATCTCATGCTATAGGAAGGGTCTCAGGTTTGGTATAAGCATTGAGATATCACATCTCATGCTATAGGAAGGGTCTCAGGATTGGAATGGGAAGGATTTGGATATCACATCTTATGCTATAGGAAGGGTCTCAGGTTTGGTATAAGCACTGAGATATCACATCTCATGCTATAGGAAGGGTCTCAGGATTGGAATGGGAAGAAGTTGGATATCACATCTCATGCTATAGGAAGGGTCTCAGGGTTGGAATGGGAAGGAGTTGTATATGACATCTCATGCCATAGGAAGGGTCTCAGGTTTGGTATAAGCATTGAGATATCACATCACATGCTATAGGAAGGGTCTCACGATTGGAATGGGAAGGACTTGGATATCACATCTCATGCTATAGGCAGGGTCTCAGGGTTGGAAAGGGAAGGAGATGGATATCACATTTCATGTTAGAGGTAGGATCTCAGGTTTGGTATTAGAGGCATTGAGATATCACATCTCATGCTATCAGAAGGGTCTCAGGATTGGAATGGGAAGGAGTTGGATATCACATTTCATGCTAAAGGGAGGGTCTCAGGTTTGGAAGGGGAAGGATTTGGAAATCACATCTCATATTATAGGAAGGATCTCAGGTTTGGTATTAGAAGCATTGAGATATCACATCTCATGCTATCGGAAGGATCTCAGGTTTGGTATAAGAGGCATTGAGATATCACATCTCATGCTATCATAAGGGTCTCAGGATTGGAATGGGAAGGAGTTGGATATCACATCTCATGTTATAGGAAGGATCTCAGGTTTGGTATTAGAAGCATTGAGACATCACATCTCATGCTATAGGAAGGGTCTCAGGATTGGAATGGGAAGGAGTTGGATATCACATCTCATGCTATAGGAAGGGTCTCAGGTTTGGTATAAGCATTGAGATATCACATCTCATGCTATAGGAAGGGTCTCAGGATTGGAAAGGGAAGGATTTGGATATCACATCTTATGCTATAGGAAGGGTCTCAGGTTTGGTATAAGCATGGAGATATCACTTCTCATGCTATAGGAAGGGTCTCAGGATTGGAATGGGAAGGAGGTGGATATCCCATCTCATGCTATAGGAAGGGTCTCAGATTTGGTATAAGCATTGAGATATCACATCTCATGCTATAGGAAGGGTCTCAGGATTGGAATGGGAAGGTGTTGTATATGACATCTCAGGCCATAGGAAGGGTCTCAGATTTGGTATAAGCATTGAGATATCACATCTCATGATATCGGAAGGGTCTCAGGATTGGAATGGGAAGGAGTTGGATATCACATCTCATTATAAAGGAAGGGTCTAAGGTTTGGAAGGGGATGGATTTGGATATCACATCTCATGTTATAGGACGGGTCTCAGGTTTGGTATTAGAAGCATTGAGATATCAAGTGTCATGGTATAAGAAGGGTCTCAGAATTGGAATGGGAAGGAGTTGGATATCACATCTCAAGCTATAGGAAGCGTCTCAGGATTGGAATGGGAAGGAGTTTGATATCACATCTCATGCCATAGTATGGGTCTCAGGTTTGGTAGAAGCATTGGGATATCACATCTCATGCTATCGGAAGGGTATCAGTATTGGATTTGGAAGGAGTTGGATATCCCATCTCATGCTATAGGAAGGGTCTCAGGTTAGAATGGGAAGGAGTTGGATATCACATTTCATGTTATAGGAAGGGTCTCAGGATTGGAATGGGAAGGACTTGGATATCATATCTCATGCTATAGGAAGGCTCTCAGGTTTGGAAGGGGAAGGAGTTGGATATCACATTTCATGTTAGAGGAAGGATCTCAGGTTTGGTATTAGAGGCCTTGAGATATCACATCTCATGCTATAGGAAGGGTCTCAGGATTGGAATGGGAAGGAGTTGGATATCACATCTCAAGCTATAGGAAGGGTCTCAGGTTTGGTATAAGCATTGAGATATCACATCTCATGCTATAGGAAGGGTCTCAGGATTGGAATGGGAAGAAGTTGGATATCACATCTCATGCTATAGGAAGGGTCTCAGGTTTGGTATAAGCATTGAGATATCACATCTCATGCTATAGGAAGGGTCTCAGGGTTGGAATGGGAAGGAGTTGTATATGACATCTCATGCCATAGGAAGGGTCTCAGGTTTGGTATAAGCATTGAGATATCACATCACATGCTATAGGAAGGGTCTCAGGATTGGAATGGGAAGGACTTGGATATCACATCTCATGCTATAGGCAGGGTCTCAGGTTTGGAAAGGGAAGGAGATGGATATCACATTTCATGTTAGAGGTAGGATCTCAGGTTTGGTATTAGAGGCATTGAGATATCACATCTCATGCTATCAGAAGGGTCTCAGGATTGGAATGGGAAGGAGTTGGATATCAAATCTCATGCTAAAGGGATGGTCTAAGGTTTGGAAGGGGAGGGATTTGGACATCATATCTCATGTTATTGGAAGGATCTCAGGTTTGGTATTAGAAGCATTGAGATATCACATCTCATGCTATCGGAAGGGTCTTAGGTTTGGTATAAGCATTGAGATATCACATCTCTGCTATCGGAAGGGTCTCAGGATTGGAATGGGAAGGATTTGGATATCACAATTCATGTTTTAGGGAGGGTCTCAGTTTTCATATTAGAAGCATTGAGATATCACATATGCTATTGGAAGGGTCTCAGTATTGGAATGGGAAGGAGTTGGATATCACATCTCATGTTATAGGGAGGGTCTCAGTTTTGATATTAGAAGCATTGAGATATCACATATGCTATTGGAAGGGTCTCAGTATTGGAATTGGAAGGAGTTGGATATCACATATGCTAAAGGAAAGGTCTCAGGTTTGGAATGGGAAGGAGTTGGATATCACGTCTCATGTTATAGGAAGGGTCTCAGGTTTGGAATGGGAAGGAGTTGAATATCACATCTCATGCTAAAGGAAGGGTCATCAGGTTCGGTATAAGCATTGAGATATCACATCTCTGCTATCGGAAGGGTCTCAGGATAGGAATGGGAAGGACGTAGATTTCACATCTCATACTATAGGGAGGGTCTCAGTTTTGATATTAGAAGCATTGAGCTATCACATCTCATGCTATCGGAAGGGTCTCAGGATTGGAATGGGATGGAGTTGGATATCACATCTCAAGCTATCTCAGGATTGTAATGGGAAGGAGTTTGAGATCACATATCAAGCTATAGGAAGGGTCTCAGGTTTGGAAGGGGAAGGATTTGGATCTCACATCTCAAGCTATCTCAGGATTGGAATGGGAAGGAGTTTGATATTTCATCTCAAGCTATAGGAAGGGTCTCAGGTTTGGAAAGGGAAGGATTTGGATTTCACATCTCATGTTATAGGATGGTTCTCATGTTTGGTTTTAGAAGCATTGAGATATCACATCTCATGCTATGGGAAGGGTCTCAGGTTTGGAATGGGAAGGAGTTGGTTATCACATCTCATGCTAAAGGAAAGGTCTCAGGTCTGGAAGGGAAGGATTTGGATCTCACATCTCATGTTTTAGGACGGGTCTCAGGTTTGGTATTAGAAGCATTGAACTATCACATCTCATGGTATAGGAAGGGTCCCAGGATTGGAATGGGAAGGAGTTGGATATCACATTGAATGGGAAGGAGTTTGATATCACATCTCAAGCTATAGGAAGGGCCTCATGTTTGGAATGGGAATGATTTGGATTTCACATCTCATGTTATAGGATGGTTCTCATGTTTGGTTTTAGAAGCATTGAAATATCACATCTCATGCTATCTGAAGGGTCTCAGGTTTGGAATGGGAAGGAGTTTGATATCACATCTCATGTTAGAGGTAGGATCTCAGGTTTGGTATTAGAGGCATTGAGATATGACATCTCATGCCATCAGAAGGGTCTCAGGATTGGAATGGGAAGGAGTTGGATATCACATCTCATGCTAAAGGGAGGGTCTAAGGTTTGGAAGGGGAAGGATTTGGACATCACATCTCATGTTATTGGAAGGATCTGAGGTTTGGTATTAGAAGCATTGAGATATCACATCTCATGCTATCGGAAGGGTCTCAGGTTTGGTATAAGCATTGAGATATCACATCTCTGCTATCGGAAGGGTCTCAGGATTGGAATGGGAAGGATTTGGATATCACATCTCATGTTATAGGAAGGGTCTCAGGTTTGGTATTAGAAGCATTGAGATATCACATCTCATGCTATATTAAGGGTCTCAGGAATGGAATGGGAAGGACTTGGATATCACATCTCATGATAAAGGAAGGGTCTAAGGTTTGGAAGGGGAAGGATTTGGATATCACATCTCATGTTATTGGACCGGTCTCAGGTTTGGTATTAGAAGCATTGAGATATCAAGTCTCATCGTATAGGACGGGAGTTTGATATCACATCTCATGCCATGGTATGGGTCTCAGGTTTTGTAGAAGCATTGGGATATCACATCTCATGCTATTGGAAGGGTATCAGGATTGGATTTGGAAGGAGTTGGATATCCCATCTCATGCTATAGGAAGGGTCTCAGGTTGGAGTAGAAGGAGTTGGATATCACATCTCATGTTATAGGAAGGGTCTCAGGATTGGAATGGGAAGGACTTGGATATCACATCTCATGTTATAGGAAGGATCTCAGGTTTTGTATTAGAAGCATTGAGATATCACATCTCATGCTATAGGAAGGGTCTCAGGATTGGAATGTGAAGCATTTGGATATCACATCTCATGCTAAAGGAAGGGTCTCAGGTTTGGTATAAGCATTGAGATATCACATCTCTGCTATCGGAAGGGTCTAAGGATTGGATTGGGAAGGAATTGGATATCCCTTCTCATGCTATAGGAAGGGTCTCAGGTTGGAATGGGTAGGAGTTGGATATCACATCTCATGTTATAGGAAGGGTCTCAAGATTGAAATGGGAAGGATTTGGATATCACATCTCTTGCTATAGGAAGGGTCTCAGGTTTTCTATTAGAAACATTGAGATATGACATCTCATGCTATAGGAAGGGTTTCAGTATTGGAATGGGAAGGATTTGGATATCACATCTCATGCTAAAGGAAGGGTCTCAGGTTTGGAAGGGGAAGGATTTGGATATCATATCTCATGTTATAGGACATATCTCATGTTATAGGACGGGTCCCAGGTTTGGTATTAGAAGCATTGAGATATCACATCTCATGGTATAGGAAGGGTCTCAGGATTGGAATGGGAAGGAGTTGGATCTCCCTTCTCATGCTACAGGAAGGGTCTCAGGTTGGAATGGGAAGGAGTTGGATATCACATCTCGTTATAGGAAGGGTCTCAGGATTGGAATGGGAAGGAATTGGATATCACATCTCTTGCTATAGGAAGGGTCTCAGGTTTGGAAGGGGAAGGATTTGGATATCATATCTCATGTTATAGGACCGGTCCCAGGTCTGGTATTAGAAGCATTGAGATATCACATCTCATGCTATAGGAGGAGTCTCAGGATTGGAATGGGCAGGAGTTGAATATCACCTCTCATGCTAAAGGAAGGGTATCAGGTTTGATAGAAGCATTGAGATATCACATCTCATGCTATAGGAAGGAACTCAGGATTGGAATGGGAAGGAGTTGGATATCACATCTAATGCCATAGGAAGGGTCATCAGGTTTGGTATAAGCATTGAGATATCACATCTCTGCTATCGGAAGGGTCTCAGGATAGGAATGGTAAGGACTTAGAATTCACATCTCATACTATAGGGAGGGTCTCAGTTTTGATATTAGAAGCATTGAGCTATCACATCTCATGCTATCGGAAGGGTCTCAGGATTGGAATGGGATGGAGTTGGATATCACATCTCAAGCTATCTCAGGATTGGAATGGGAAGGAGTTTGATATTTCATCTCAAGCTATAGGAAGGGTCTCAGGTTTGGAAAGGGAAGGATTTGGATTTCACATCTCATGTTATAGGATGGTTCTCATGTTTGGTTTTAGAAGCATTGAGATATCACATCTCATGCTATCGGAAGGGTCTCAGGTTTGGAAAGGGAAGGATTTGGATTTCACATGTTATAGGATGGTTCTCAGGTTTGGTTTTAGAAGCATTAAATTATAACATCTCATGCTATAGGAAGGGTCTCAGGTTTGGAATGGGAATGATTTGGATTTCACATCTCATGTTATAGGATGGTTCTCATGTTTGGTTTTAGAAGCATTGAAATATCACATCTCATGCTATCTGAAGGGTCTCAGGTTTGGAATGGGAAGGAGTTTGATATCACATCTCATGTTAGAGGTAGGATCTCAGGTTTGGTATTAGAGGCATTGAGATATGACATCTCATGCCATCAGAAGGGTCTCAGGTTTGGAAGGGGAAGGATTTGGACATCACATCTCATGTTATTGGAAGGATCTGAGGTTTGGTATTAGAAGCATTGAGATATCACATCTCATGCTATCGGAAGGGTCTCAGGTTTGGTATAAGCATTGAGATATCACATCTCTGCTATCGGAAGGGTCTCAGGATTGGAATGGGAAGGATTTGGATATCACATCTCATGTTATAGGAAGGGTCTCAGGTTTGGTATTAGAAGCATTGAGATATCACATCTCATGCTATATTAAGGGTCTCAGGAATGGAATGGGAAGGACTTGGATATCACATCTCATGATAAAGGAAGGGTCTAAGGTTTGGAAGGGGAAGGATTTGGATATCACATCTCATGTTATTGGACCGGTCTCAGGTTTGGTATTAGAAGCATTGAGATATCAAGTCTCATGGTATAGGACGGGAGTTTGATATCACATCTCATGCCATGGTATGGGTCTCAGGTTTTGTAGAAGCATTGGGATATCACATCTCATGCTATTGGAAGGGTATCAGGATTGGATTTGGAAGGAGTTGGATATCCCATCTCATGCTATAGGAAGGGTCTCAGGTTGGAGTAGAAGGAGTTGGATATCACATCTCATGTTATAGGAAGGGTCTCAGGATTGGAATGGGAAGGACTTGGATATCACATCTCATGTTATAGGAAGGATCTCAGGTTTTGTATTAGAAGCATTGAGATATCACATCTCATGCTATAGGAAGGGTCTCAGGATTGGAATGTGAAGCATTTGGATATCACATCTCATGCTAAAGGAAGGGTCTCAGGTTTGGTATAAGCATTGAGATATCACATCTCTGCTATCGGAAGGGTCTAAGGATTGGATTGGGAAGGAATTGGATATCCCTTCTCATGCTATAGGAAGGGTCTCAGGTTGGAATGGGTAGGAGTTGGATATCACATCTCATGTTATAGGAAGGGTCTCAAGATTGAAATGGGAAGGATTTGGATATCACATCTCTTGCTATAGGAAGGGTCTCAGGTTTTCTATTAGAAACATTGAGATATGACATCTCATGCTATAGGAAGGGTTTCAGTATTGGAATGGGAAGGATTTGGATATCACATCTCATGCTAAAGGAAGGGTCTCAGGTTTGGAAGGGGAAGGATTTGGATATCATATCTCATGTTATAGGACATATCTCATGTTATAGGACGGGTCCCAGGTTTGGTATTAGAAGCATTGAGATATCACATCTCATGGTATAGGAAGGGTCTCAGGATTGGAATGGGAAGGAGTTGGATCTCCCTTCTCATGCTACAGGAAGGGTCTCAGGTTGGAATGGGAAGGAGTTGGATATCACATCTCGTTATAGGAAGGGTCTCAGGATTGGAATGGGAAGGAATTGGATATCACATCTCTTGCTATAGGAAGGGTCTCAGGTTTGGAAGGGGAAGGATTTGGATATCATATCTCATGTTATAGGACCGGTCCCAGGTCTGGTATTAGAAGCATTGAGATATCACATCTCATGCTATAGGAGGAGTCTCAGGATTGGAATGGGAAGGAGTTGGATATCACGTCTCATGATATAGGAAGGGTCTCAGGATTGGAATGGGCAGGAGTTGAATATCACCTCTCATGCTAAAGGAAGGGTATCAGGTTTAATAGAAGCATTGAGATATCACATCTCATGCTATAGGAAGGAACTCAGGATTGGAATGGGAAGGAGTTGGATATCACATCTAATGCCATAGGAAGGGTCATCAGGTTTGGTATAAGCATTGAGATATCACATCTCTGCTATCGGAAGGGTCTCAGGATAGGAATGGTAAGGACTTAGAATTCACATCTCATACTATAGGGAGGGTCTCAGTTTTGATATTAGAAGCATTGAGCTATCACATCTCATGCTATCGGAAGTGTCTCAGGATTGGAATGGGATGGAGTTGGATATCACATCTCAAGCTATCTCAGGATTGGAATGGGAAGGAGTTTGATATTTCATCTCAAGCTATAGGAAGGGTCTCAGGTTTGGAAAGGGAAGGATTTGGATTTCACATCTCATGTTATAGGATGGTTCTCATGTTTGGTTTTAGAAGCATTGAGATATCACATCTCATGCTATCGGAAGGGTCTCAGGTTTGGAAAGGGAAGGATTTGGATTTCACATGTTATAGGATGGTTCTCAGGTTTGGTTTTAGAAGCATTAAATTATAACATCTCATGCTATAGGAAGGGTCTCAGGTTTGGAATGGGAAGGAGTTGGATATCACATCTCTGCTATCTGAAGGGTCTCAGGATTGGAATGGGAAGGAGTTGGATATCCCATCTCGTTATAGGAAGGGTCTCAGGTTTGGTATTAGAAGCAATGAGATATCACATCTCATGCTATAGGAAGGGTCTAAGGTTTGGAAGGGGACGGATTTGGGTATCACATCTCATGTTATAGGACCGGTCTCAGGTTTGGTATTTGAAGCATTGAGATATCAAGTCTCATGGTATAGGACGGGTCTCAGAATTGGAATGAGAAGGAGTTGGATATCACATCTCAAGCTATAGGAAGGGTCTCATGATTGGAATGGGAAGGAGTTGGATATCACATCTCATGTTATAGGAAGGGTCTCAGGATTGGAATGGGAAGGACTTGGATATCACATCTCATTCTATAGGAAGGCTCTCAGGGTTGGAAGGGGAAGGAGTTGGATATCACATTTCATGTTAGAGGTAGGATCTCAGGTTTGGTTTTAGAGGCATTGAGATATCACATCTCATGCCATCAGAAGGGTCTGAGGATTGGAATGGGAAGGAGTTGGATATCACATCTCATGTTATAGGAAGGACCTTAGGTTTGGTATTAGAAGCATTGAGATATCACATCTCATGCTATAGGAAGGGTCTCGGGATTGGAATGGGAAGGAGTTGGATATCACATCTCATGTTATTGGAAGGATCTCAGGTTTGGTATTAGAAGCATTGAGATATCACATCTCATGCTATCGGAAGGGTCTTAGGTTTGGTATAAGCATTGAGATATCACATCTCTGCTATCGGAAGGGTCTCAGGATTGGAATGGGAAGGATTTGGATATCATAATTCATGTTATAGGAAGGGTCTCAGTTTTGGTATTAGAAGCATTGAGATATCACATCTCATGCTATAGGAAGGGTCTCAGGATTGGAATGGGAAGGACTTGGATATCACATCTCATGTTATAGGAAGGGTCTCAGGTTTGGTATTAGAAGCATTGAGATATCACATCTCATGCTATAGGAAGGGTCTCAGGAATGGAATGGGAAGGACTTGGATATCACATCTCATGATAAAGGAAGGGTCTAAGGTTTGGAAGGGGAAGGATTTGGATATCACATCTCATGTTATTGGACCGGTCTCAGGTTTGGTATTAGAAGCATTGAGATATCAAGTCTCATGGTATAGGACGGGAGTTTGATATCACATCTCATGCCATGGTATGGGTCTCAGGTTTTGTAGAAGCATTGGTATATCACATCTCATGCTATCGGAAGGGTATCAGGATTGGATTTGGAAGGAGTTGGATATCCCATCTCATGCTATAGGAAGGGTCTCAGGTTGGAATAGAAGGAGTTGGATATCACATCTCATGTTATAGGAAGGGTCTCAGGATTGGAATGGGAAGGACTTGGATATCACATCTCATGCTGTAGGAAGGGTCTCAGGTTTGGAAAAGGAAGGAGTTGGATATCACATTTCATGTTAGAGGTAGGATCTCAGGTTTGGTATTAGAGGCATTGAGATATCAGATCTCATGCTATCAGAAGGGTATCAGGATTGGAATGGGAAGGAGTTGGATATCACATCTCATGCTAAAGGGAGGGTCTCAGGTTTGGAATGGGAAGGATTTGGATATCACATCTCATGTTATAGGAAGGACCTTAGGTTTGGTATTAGAAGCATTGAGATATCACATCTCATGCTATAGGAAGGGTCTCGGGATTGGAATGGGAAGGAGTTGGATATCACATCTCATGTTATAGGAAGGATCTCAGGTTTGGTATTAGAAGCATTGAGATATCACATCTCATGCTATAGGAAGGGTCTCAGGATTGGAATGGGAGGAGCTATATATCACATCTCATGCTCAAGGAAGGGTCTCAGGTTTGGAAGGGGAAGGATTTGGATATCACATCTCATGTTATAGGACGGGTCTCAGGTTTGGTATTAGAAGCATTGTGATATCACATCTCATGCTATAGGATGTGTCTCAGGATTGGAATGGGAAGGAGGTGGATATCACATCTCATGCTATAGGAAGGGTTTCAGGTTTGGTAGAAGCATTGAGATATCACATCTCATGCTATAGGAAGAGTCTCAGGTTTGGGAAGGGAAGGATTTGGATTTCACATCTCATGTTATAGGATGGTTCTCATGTTTGGTTTTTGAAGCATTGAGATATCACATCTCATGCTATCGGAAGGGTCTCAGGTTTGGAATGGGAAGGAGTTGGATATCAGATCTCCTGTTATAGGAAGGGTCTCAGGTTTGGAATGGGAAGGAGTTGGATATGACATCTCTTGTTATAGGGAGGGTCTCAGAATTTGAATGGTAAGGAGTTGGATATCACATCTCATGCTATAGGAAGGGTCTCAGGTTGGAATGGGAAGGAGTTGGATATCACATCTCATGTTATATACAGGAAGGGTCTCAGGATTGGAATGGGAAGGATTTGGATATCACATCTCTTGCTATAGGAAGGGTCTCAGGTTTTTTATTAGAAACATTGAGATATCACATCTCATGCTATAGGAAGGGTTTTAGGATTGGAATTGGAAGTATTTGGATATCACATCTCATGCTAAAGGAAGGGTCTCAGGTTTGGAAGGGGAAGGATTTGGATATCACATCTCATCCAATAGGAAGGGTCTCAGGTTTGGAATGGGAAGGAATTGGATATCACATCTCATGTTATAGGAAGGGTCTCAGGTTTTTTATTAGAAACATTGAGATATCACATCTCATGTTATAGGACGTTTCCCAGGTTTGGTATTAGAAGCATTGAGATATCACATCTCATGGTATAGGAAGGGTCTCAGGGTTGGAATGGGAAGGAGTTGGATATCACATCTCATCCAATAGGAAGGGTCTCAGGTTTGGAATGGGAAGGAATTGGATATCACATCTCATGCTATAGGAAGGATCTCAGGTTTGGTATTAGAAGCATTGAGATATCACATCTCATGCTATAGGAAGGGTCTCAGGATTGGAATGTGAAGGATTTGGATATCACATCTCATGCTAAAGGAAGGGTCTCAGGTTTGGTAGAAGCATTGAGATATCACATCTCATGCTATAGGAAGGGTCTCAGGATTTGAATGGCAAGGAGTTGGATATCACATCTCATGCCATAGGAAGCGTCTCAGGTTTGGTATAAGCATTGAGATATCACATCTCTGCTATCGGAAGGTTCTCAGGATTGGATTGGGAAGGAGTTGGATATCCCTTCCCATGCTATAGGAAGTGTCTCAGGTTGGAATGGGAAGGAGTTGAATATCACATCTCATGTTATAGGAAGGGTCTCAGGATTGGAATGGGAAGGATTTGGATATCACATCTCTTGCTATAGGAAGGGTCTCAGGATTGGAATGGGAAGGATTTGGATATCACATCTCATGTCATAGGAAGGATCTCAGGTTTGGTATTAGAAGCATTGATATATCACATCTCATGCTATAGGAATGGTCTCAGGATTGGAATGGGTAGGAGTTGGATATTACATTCTTGCTATAGTAAGGGTCTCATGTTTGGAATGGGAAGGAGTTGGATATCACATATGCTATAGGAAGTGTCTCAGGTTTGGAACGGGAAGGAGTTGGATATCACATCTCATGTTATAGGAAGGGTCTCAGGTTTGGTATAAGCATTGAGATATCGCATCTCTGCTATCAGGAGTGGCTCAGGATTGGAATGGGAAGGAGTTGGATATCCCATCTCATGTTAAAGGACGGGTCTCTGGTTTGGTATTAGAATCATTGAGATATCACATCGCATGCTGTAGGAAGGGTCTAAGGATTGGAATGGGATGGACTTGGATATCACATCTCATGCTATAGTTAGGCTCTCAGGTTTGGTATAAGCATTGAGATATCACATCTCATGCTATAGGAAGGGTCTCAGGATTGGAATGGGAAGGATTTGGATATCACATCTCATGCTATAGGAAGGGTCTCAGATTTGGTATAAGCATTGAGATATCACATCTCATGCTATAGGAAGGGTCTCAGGATTGGAATGGGAAGGAGTTGTATATGACATCTCAAGCCTTAGGAAGGGTCTCAGGTTTGGTATAAGCATTGAGATATCACATCTCTGCTATCGGAAGGGTCTCAGGATTGGAATGGGAAGGAGTTGGATATCCCATCTCATGTTATAGGAAGGGTCTCAGGTTTGGTATTAGAAGCATTGAGATATCACATCTCATGCTATAGGAAGGGTCTCAGGATTGGAATGGGAAGGAGTTGGATATCACATCTCATTATAAAGGAAGGGTCTAAGGTTTGGAAGGGGAAGGATTTGGATATCACATCTCATGTTATAGGACGGGTCTCAGGTTTGGTATTAGAAGCATTGAGATATCAAGTCTCATGGTATAAGAAGGGTCTCAGAATTGGAATGGGAAGGAGTTGGATATCACATCTCAAGCTATAGGAAGCGTCTCAGGATTGGAATGGGAAGGAGTTTGATATCACATCTCATGCCATAGTATGGGTCTCAGGTTTGGTAGAAGCATTGGGATATCACATCTCATGCTATAGGAAGGGTCTCAGGATTGGAATGGGAAGAAGTTGGATATCACATCTCAAGCTATAGGAAGGGTCTCAGGTTTGGTATAAGCATTGAGATATCACATCTCATGCTATAGGAAGGGTCTCAGGGTTGGAATGGGAAGGAGTTGTATATGACATCTCATGCCATAGGAAGGGTCTCAGGTTTGGTATAAGCATTGAGATATCACATCACATGCTATAGGAAGGGTATCAGGATTGGAATGGGAAGGACTTGGATATCACATCACATGCTATAGGAAGGGTCTCAGGATTGGAATGGGAAGGACTTGGATATCACATCTCATGCTATAGGCAGGGTCTCAGGTTTGGAAAGGGAAGGAGATGGATATCACATTTCATGTTAGAGGTAGGATCTCAGGTTTGGTATTAGAGGCAATGAGATATCACATCTCATGCTATCAGAAGGGTCTCAGGATTGGAATGGGAAGGAGTTGGATATCACATTTCATGCTAAAGGGAGGGTCTCAGGTTTGGAAGGGGAAGGATTTGGAAATCACATCTCATATTATAGGAAGGATCTCAGGTTTGGTATTAGAAGCATTGAGATATCACATCTCATGCTATCGGAAGGATCTCAGGTTTGGTATTAGAAGCATTGAGATATCACATCTCATGCTATCATAAGGGTCTCAGGATTGGAATGGGAAGGAGTTGGATATCACATCTCATGTTATAGGAAGGATCTCAGGTTTGGTATTAGAAGCATTGAGACATCACATCTCATGCTATAGGAAGGGTCTCAGGATTGGAATGGGAAGGAGTTGGATATCACATCTCATGCTATAGGAAGGGTCTCAGGTTTGGTATAAGCATTGAGATATCACATCTCATGCTATAGGAAGGGTCTCAGGATTGGAATGGGAAGGATTTGGATATCACATCTTATGCTATAGGAAGGGTCTCAGGTTTGGTATAAGCACTGAAATATCACATCTCATGCTATAGGAAGGGTCTCAGGATTGGAATGGGAAGAAGTTGGATATCACATCTCATGCTATAGGAAGGGTCTCAGGTTTGGTATAAGCATTGAGATATCACATCTCATGCTATAGGAAGGGTCTCAGGGTTGGAATGGGAAGGAGTTGTATATGACATCTCATGCCATAGGAAGGGTCTCAGGTTTGGTATAAGCATTGAGATATCACATCACATGCTATAGGAAGGGTCTCACGATTGGAATGGGAAGGACTTGGATATCACATCTCATGCTATAGGCAGGGTCTCAGGGTTGGAAAGGGAAGGAGATGGATATCACATTTCATGTTAGAGGTAGGATCTCAGGTTTGGTATTAGAGGCATTGAGATATCACATCTCATGCTATCAGAAGGGTCTAAGGATTGGAATGGGAAGGAGTTGGATATCACATTTCATGCTAAAGGGAGGGTCTCAGGTTTGGAAGGGGAAGGATTTGGAAATCACATCTCATATTATAGGAAGGATCTCAGGTTTGGTATTAGAAGCATTGAGATATCACATCTCATGCTATCGGAAGGATCTCAGGTTTGGTATAAGAGGCATTGAGATATCACATCTCATGCTATCATAAGGGTCTCAGGATTGGAATGGGAAGGAGTTGGATATCACATCTCATGTTATAGGAAGGATCTCAGGTTTGGTATTAGAAGCATTGAGACATCACATCTCATGCTATAGGAAGGGTCTCAGGATTGGAATGGGAAGGAGTTGGATATCACATCTCATGCTATAGGAAGGGTCTCAGGTTTGGTATAAGCATTGAGATATCACATCTCATGCTATAGGAAGGGTCTCAGGATTGGAAAGGGAAGGATTTGGATATCACATCTTATGCTATAGGAAGGGTCTCAGGTTTGGTATAAGCATGGAGATATCACTTCTCATGCTATAGGAAGGGTCTCAGGATTGGAATGGGAAGGAGTTGGATATCCCATCTCATGCTATAGGAAGGGTCTCAGATTTGGTATAAGCATTGAGATATCACATCTCATGCTATAGGAAGGGTCTCAGGATTGGAATGGGAAGGAGTTGTATATGACATCTCAGGCCATAGGAAGGGTCTCAGATTTGGTATAAGCATTGAGATATCACATCTCATGATATCGGAAGGGTCTCAGGATTGGAATGGGAAGGAGTTGGATATCACATCTCATTATAAAGGAAGGGTCTAAGGTTTGGAAGGGGATGGATTTGGATATCACATCTCATGTTATAGGACGGGTCTCAGGTTTGGTATTAGAAGCATTGAGATATCAAGTGTCATGGTATAAGAAGGGTCTCAGAATTGGAATGGGAAGGAGTTGGATATCACATCTCAAGCTATAGGAAGCGTCTCAGGATTGGAATGGGAAGGAGTTTGATATCACATCTCATGCCATAGTATGGGTCTCAGGTTTGGTAGAAGCATTGGGATATCACATCTCATGCTATCGGAAGGGTATCAGTATTGGATTTGGAAGGAGTTGGATATCCCATCTCATGCTATAGGAAGGGTCTCAGGTTAGAATGGGAAGGAGTTGGATATCACATTTCATGTTATAGGAAGGGTCTCAGGATTGGAATGGGAAGGACTTGGATATCATATATCATGCTATAGGAAGGCTCTCAGGTTTGGAAGGGGAAGGAGTTGGATATCACATTTCATGTTAGAGGAAGGATCTCAGGTTTGGTATTAGAGGCCTTGAGATATCACATCTCATGCTATAGGAAGGGTCTCAGGATTGGAATGGGAAGGAGTTGGATATCACATCTCAAGCTATAGGAAGGGTCTCAGGTTTGGTATAAGCATTGAGATATCACATCTCATGCTATAGGAAGGGTCTCAGGATTGGAATGGGAAGAAGTTGGATATCACATCTCATGCTATAGGAAGGGTCTCAGGTTTGGTATAAGCATTGAGATATCACATCTCATGCTATAGGAAGGGTCTCAGGGTTGGAATGGGAAGGAGTTGTATATGACATCTCATGCCATAGGAAGGGTCTCAGGTTTGGTATAAGCATTGAGATATCACATCACATGCTATAGGAAGGGTCTCAGGATTGGAATGGGAAGGACTTGGATATCACATCTCATGCTATAGGCAGGGTCTCAGGTTTGGAAAGGGAAGGAGATGGATATCACATTTCATGTTAGAGGTAGGATCTCAGGTTTGGTATTAGAGGCATTGAGATATCACATCTCATGCTATCAGAAGGGTCTCAGGATTGGAATGGGAAGGTGTTGGATATCAAATCTCATGCTAAAGGGATGGTCTAAGGTTTGGAAGGGGAGGGATTTGGACATCATATCTCATGTTATTGGAAGGATCTCAGGTTTGGTATTAGAAGCATTGAGATATCACATCTCATGCTATCGGAAGGGTCTTAGGTTTGGTATAAGCATTGAGATATCACATCTCTGCTATCGGAAGGGTCTCAGGATTGGAATGGGAAGGATTTGGATATCACAATTCATGTTATAGGGAGGGTCTCAGTTTTCATATTAGAAGCATTGAGATATCACATATGCTATTGGAAGGGTCTCAGTATTGGAATGGGAAGGAGTTGGATATCACATCTCATGTTATAGGGAGGGTCTCAGTTTTGATATTAGAAGCATTGAGATATCACATATGCTATTGGAAGGGTCTCAGTATTGGAATTGGAAGGAGTTGGATATCACATATGCTAAAGGAAAGGTCTCAGGTTTGGAATGGGAAGGAGTTGGATATCACGTCTCATGTTATAGGAAGGGTCTCAGGTTTGGAATGGGAAGGAGTTGAATATCACATCTCATGCTAAAGGAAGGGTCATCAGGTTCGGTATAAGCATTGAGATATCACATCTCTGCTATCGGAAGGGTCTCAGGATAGGAATGGGAAGGACGTAGATTTCACATCTCATACTATAGGGAGGGTCTCAGTTTTGATATTAGAAGCATTGAGCTATCACATCTCATGCTATCGGAAGGGTCTCAGGATTGGAATGGGATGGAGTTGGATATCACATCTCAAGCTATCTCAGGATTGTAATGGGAAGGAGTTTGATATCACATATCAAGCTATAGGAAGGGTCTCAGGTTTGGAAGGGGAAGGATTTGGATCTCACATCTCAAGCTATCTCAGGATTGGAATGGGAAGGAGTTTGATATTTCATCTCAAGCTATAGGAAGGGTCTCAGGTTTGGAAAGGGAAGGATTTGGATTTCACATCTCATGTTATAGGATGGTTCTCATGTTTGGTTTTAGAAGCATTGAGATATCACATCTCATGCTATGGGAAGGGTCTCAGGTTTGGAATGGGAAGGAGTTGGTTATCACATCTCATGCTAAAGGAAAGGTCTCAGGTCTGGAAGGGGAAGGATTTGGATCTCACATCTCATGTTTTAGGACGGGTCTCAGGTTTGGTATTAGAAGCATTGAACTATCACATCTCATGGTATAGGAAGGGTCCCAGGATTGGAATGGGAAGGAGTTGGATATCACATTGAATGGGAAGGAGTTTGATATCACATCTCAAGCTATAGGAAGGGCCTCATGTTTGGAATGGGAATGATTTGGATTTCACATCTCATGTTATAGGATGGTTCTCATGTTTGGTTTTAGAAGCATTGAAATATCACATCTCATGCTATCTGAAGGGTCTCAGGTTTGGAATGGGAAGGAGTTTGATATCACATCTCATGTTAGAGGTAGGATCTCAGGTTTGGTATTAGAGGCATTGAGATATGACATCTCATGCCATCAGAAGGGTCTCAGGATTGGAATGGGAAGGAGTTGGATATCACATCTCATGCTAAAGGGAGGGTCTAAGGTTTGGAAGGGGAAGGATTTGGACATCACATCTCATGTTATTGGAAGGATCTGAGGTTTGGTATTAGAAGCATTGAGATATCACATCTCATGCTATCGGAAGGGTCTCAGGTTTGGTATAAGCATTGAGATATCACATCTCTGCTATCGGAAGGGTCTCAGGATTGGAATGGGAAGGATTTGGATATCACATCTCATGTTATAGGAAGGGTCTCAGGTTTGGTATTAGAAGCATTGAGATGTCACATCTCATGCTATATTAAGGGTCTCAGGAATGGAATGGGAAGGACTTGGATATCACATCTCATGATAAAGGAAGGGTCTAAGGTTTGGAAGGGGAAGGATTTGGATATCACATCTCATGTTATTGGACCGGTCTCAGGTTTGGTATTAGAAGCATTGAGATATCAAGTCTCATCGTATAGGACGGGAGTTTGATATCACATCTCATGCCATGGTATGGGTCTCAGGTTTTGTAGAAGCATTGGGATATCACATCTCATGCTATTGGAAGGGTATCAGGATTGGATTTGGAAGGAGTTGGATATCCCATCTCATGCTATAGGAAGGGTCTCAGGTTGGAGTAGAAGGAGTTGGATATCACATCTCATGTTATAGGAAGGGTCTCAGGATTGGAATGGGAAGGACTTGGATATCACATCTCATGTTATAGGAAGGATCTCAGGTTTTGTATTAGAAGCATTGAGATATCACATCTCATGCTATAGGAAGGGTCTCAGGATTGGAATGTGAAGCATTTGGATATCACATCTCATGCTAAAGGAAGGGTCTCAGGTTTGGTATAAGCATTGAGATATCACATCTCTGCTATCGGAAGGGTCTAAGGATTGGATTGGGAAGGAATTGGATATCCCTTCTCATGCTATAGGAAGGGTCTCAGGTTGGAATGGGTAGGAGTTGGATATCACATCTCATGTTATAGGAAGGGTCTCAAGATTGAAATGGGAAGGATTTGGATATCACATCTCTTGCTATAGGAAGGGTCTCAGGTTTTCTATTAGAAACATTGAGATATGACATCTCATGCTATAGGAAGGGTTTCAGTATTGGAATGGGAAGGATTTGGATATCACATCTCATGCTAAAGGAAGGGTCTCAGGTTTGGAAGGGGAAGGATTTGGATATCATATCTCATGTTATAGGACATATCTCATGTTATAGGACGGGTCCCAGGTTTGGTATTAGAAGCATTGAGATATCACATCTCATGGTATAGGAAGGGTCTCAGGATTGGAATGGGAAGGAGTTGGATCTCCCTTCTCATGCTACAGGAAGGGTCTCAGGTTGGAATGGGAAGGAGTTGGATATCACATCTCGTTATAGGAAGGGTCTCAGGATTGGAATGGGAAGGAATTGGATATCACATCTCTTGCTATAGGAAGGGTCTCAGGTTTGGAAGGGGAAGGATTTGGATATCATATCTCATGTTATAGGACCGGTCCCAGGTCTGGTATTAGAAGCATTGAGATATCACATCTCATGCTATAGGAGGAGTCTCAGGATTGGAATGGGCAGGAGTTGAATATCACCTCTCATGCTAAAGGAAGGGTATCAGGTTTGATAGAAGCATTGAGATATCACATCTCATGCTATAGGAAGGAACTCAGGATTGGAATGGGAAGGAGTTGGATATCACATCTAATGCCATAGGAAGGGTCATCAGGTTTGGTATAAGCATTGAGATATCACATCTCTGCTATCGGAAGGGTCTCAGGATAGGAATGGTAAGGACTTAGAATTCACATCTCATACTATAGGGAGGGTCTCAGTTTTGATATTAGAAGCATTGAGCTATCACATCTCATGCTATCGGAAGGGTCTCAGGATTGGAATGGGATGGAGTTGGATATCACATCTCAAGCTATCTCTGGATTGGAATGGGAAGGAGTTTGATATTTCATCTCAAGCTATAGGAAGGGTCTCAGGTTTGGAAAGGGAAGGATTTGGATTTCACATCTCATGTTATAGGATGGTTCTCATGTTTGGTTTTAGAAGCATTGAGATATCACATCTCATGCTATCGGAAGGGTCTCAGGTTTGGAAAGGGAAGGATTTGGATTTCACATGTTATAGGATGGTTCTCAGGTTTGGTTTTAGAAGCATTAAATTATAACATCTCATGCTATAGGAAGGGTCTCAGGTTTGGAATGGGAATGATTTGGATTTCACATCTCATGTTATAGGATGGTTCTCATGTTTGGTTTTAGAAGCATTGAAATATCACATCTCATGCTATCTGAAGGGTCTCAGGTTTGGAATGGGAAGGAGTTTGATATCACATCTCATGTTAGAGGTAGGATCTCAGGTTTGGTATTAGAGGCATTGAGATATGACATCTCATGCCATCAGAAGGGTCTCAGGATTGGAATGGGAAGGAGTTGGATATCACATCTCATGCTAGAGGAGGGTCTAAGGTTTGGAAGGGGAAGGATTTGGACATCACATCTCATGTTATTGGAAGGATCTGAGGTTTGGTATTAGAAGCATTGAGATATCACATCTCATGCTATCGGAAGGGTCTCAGGTTTGGTATAAGCATTGAGATATCACATCTCTGCTATCGGAAGGGTCTCAGGATTGGAATGGGAAGGATTTGGATATCACATCTCATGTTATAGGAAGGGTCTCAGGTTTGGTATTAGAAGCATTGAGATATCACATCTCATGCTATATTAAGGGTCTCAGGAATGGAATGGGAAGGACTTGGATATCACATCTCATGATAAAGGAAGGGTCTAAGGTTTGGAAGGGGAAGGATTTGGATATCACATCTCATGTTATTGGACCGGTCTCAGGTTTGGTATTAGAAGCATTGAGATATCAAGTCTCATGGTATAGGACGGGAGTTTGATATCACATCTCATGCCATGGTATGGGTCTCAGGTTTTGTAGAAGCATTGGGATATCACATCTCATGCTATTGGAAGGGTATCAGGATTGGATTTGGAAGGAGTTGGATATCCCATCTCATGCTATAGGAAGGGTCTCAGGTTGGAGTAGAAGGAGTTGGATATCACATCTCATGTTATAGGAAGGGTCTCAGGATTGGAATGGGAAGGACTTGGATATCACATCTCATGTTATAGGAAGGATCTCAGGTTTTGTATTAGAAGCATTGAGATATCACATCTCATGCTATAGGAAGGGTCTCAGGATTGGAATGTGAAGCATTTGGATATCACATCTCATGCTAAAGGAAGGGTCTCAGGTTTGGTATAAGCATTGAGATATCACATCTCTGCTATCGGAAGGGTCTAAGGATTGGATTGGGAAGGAATTGGATATCCCTTCTCATGCTATAGGAAGGGTCTCAGGTTGGAATGGGTAGGAGTTGGATATCACATCTCATGTTATAGGAAGGGTCTCAAGATTGAAATGGGAAGGATTTGGATATCACATAGCTTGCTATAGGAAGGGTCTCAGGTTTTCTATTAGAAACATTGAGATATGACATCTCATGCTATAGGAAGGGTTTCAGTATTGGAATGGGAAGGATTTGGATATCACATCTCATGCTAAAGGAAGGGTCTCAGGTTTGGAAGGGGAAGGATTTGGATATCATATCTCATGTTATAGGACATATCTCATGTTATAGGACGGGTCCCAGGTTTGGTATTAGAAGCATTGAGATATCACATCTCATGGTATAGGAAGGGTCTCAGGATTGGAATGGGAAGGAGTTGGATCTCCCTTCTCATGCTACAGGAAGGGTCTCAGGTTGGAATGGGAAGGAGTTGGATATCACATCTCGTTATAGGAAGGGTCTCAGGATTGGAATGGGAAGGAATTGGATATCACATCTCTTGCTATAGGAAGGGTCTCAGGTTTGGAAGGGGAAGGATTTGGATATCATATCTCATGTTATAGGACCGGTCCCAGGTCTGGTATTAGAAGCATTGAGATATCACATCTCATGCTATAAGAGGAGTCTCAGGATTGGAATGGGAAGGAGTTGGATATCACGTCTCATGATATAGGAAGGGTCTCAGGATTGGAATGGGCAGGAGTTGAATATCACCTCTCATGCTAAAGGAAGGGTATCAGGTTTGATAGAAGCATTGAGATATCACATCTCATGCTATAGGAAGGAACTCAGGATTGGAATGGGAAGGAGTTGGATATCACATCTAATGCCATAGGAAGGGTCATCAGGTTTGGTATAAGCATTGAGATATCACATCTCTGCTATCGGAAGGGTCTCAGGATAGGAATGGTAAGGACTTAGAATTCACATCTCATACTATAGGGAGGGTCTCAGTTTTGATATTAGAAGCATTGAGCTATCACATCTCATGCTATCGGAAGGGTCTCAGGATTGGAATGGGATGGAGTTGGATATCACATCTCAAGCTATCTCAGGATTGGAATGGGAAGGAGTTTGATATTTCATCTCAAGCTATAGGAAGGGTCTCAGGTTTGGAAAGGGAAGGATTTGGATTTCACATCTCATGTTATAGGATGGTTCTCATGTTTGGTTTTAGAAGCATTGAGATATCAAGTCTCATGGTATAGGACGGGTCTCAGAATTGGAATGAGAAGGAGTTGGATATCACATCTCAAGCTATAGGAAGGGTCTCATGATTGGAATGGGAAGGAGTTGGATATCACCTCTCATGTTATAGGAAGGGTCTCAGGATTGGAATGGGAAGGACTTGGATATCACATCTCATTCTATAGGAAGGCTCTCAGGGTTGGAAGGGGAAGGAGTTGGATATCACATTTCATGTTAGAGGTAGGATCTCAGGTTTGGTTTTAGAGGCATTGAGATATCACATCTCATGCCATCAGAAGGGTCTCAGGATTGGAATGGGAAGGAGTTGGATATCACATCTCATGTTATAGGAAGGACCTTAGGTTTGGTATTAGAAGCATTGAGATATCACATCTCATGCTATAGGAAGGGTCTCGGGATTGGAATGGGAAGGAGTTGGATATCACATCTCATGTTATTGGAAGGATCTCAGGTTTGGTATTAGAAGCATTGAGATATCACATCTCATGCTATCGGAAGGGTCTTAGGTTTGGTATAAGCATTGAGATATCACATCTCTGCTATCGGAAGGGTCTCAGGATTGGAATGGGAAGGATTTGGATATCATAATTCATGTTATAGGAAGGGTCTCAGTTTTGGTATTAGAAGCATTGGGATATCACATCTCATGCTATAGGAAGGGTCTCAGGATTGGAATGGGAAGGACTTGGATATCACATCTCATGTTATAGGAAGGGTCTCAGGTTTGGTATTAGAAGCATTGAGATATCACATCTCATGCTATAGGAAGGGTCTCAGGAATGGAATGGGAAGGACTTGGATATCACATCTCATGATAAAGGAAGGGTCTAAGGTTTGGAAGGGGAAGGATTTGGATATCACATCTCATGTTATTGGACCGGTCTCAGGTTTGGTATTAGAAGCATTGAGATATCAAGTCTCATGGTATAGGACGGGAGTTTGATATCACATCTCATGCCATGGTATGGGTCTCAGGTTTTGTAGAAGCATTGGTATATCACATCTCATGCTATCGGAAGGGTATCAGGATTGGATTTGGAAGGAGTTGGATATCCCATCTCATGCTATAGGAAGGGTCTCAGGTTGGAATAGAAGGAGTTGGATATCACATCTCATGTTATAGGAAGGGTCTCAGGATTGGAATGGGAAGGACTTGGATATCACATCTCATGCTGTAGGAAGGGTCTCAGGTTTGGAAAAGGAAGGAGTTGGATATCACATTTCATGTTAGAGGTAGGATCTCAGGTTTGGTATTAGAGGCATTGAGATATCAGATCTCATGCTATCAGAAGGGTATCAGGATTGGAATGGGAAGGAGTTGGATATCACATCTCATGCTAAAGGGAGGGTCTCAGGTTTGGAATGGGAAGGATTTGGATATCACATCTCATGTTATAGGAAGGACCTTAGGTTTGGTATTAGAAGCATTGAGATATCACATCTCATGCTATAGGAAGGGTCTCGGGATTGGAATGGGAAGGAGTTGGATATCACATCTCATGTTATAGGAAGGATCTCAGGTTTGGTATTAGAAGCATTGAGATATCACATCTCATGCTATAGGAAGGGTCTCAGGATTGGAATGGGAGGAGCTATATATCACATCTCATGCTCAAGGAAGGGTCTCAGGTTTGGAAGGGGAAGGATTTGGATATCACATCTCATGTTATAGGACGGGTCTCAGGTTTGGTATTAGAAGCATTGTGATATCACATCTCATGCTATAGGATGTGTCTCAGGATTGGAATGGGAAGGAGTTGGATATCACATCTCATGCTATAGGAAGGGTTTCAGGTTTGGTAGAAGCATTGAGATATCACATCTCATGCTATAGGAAGAGTCTCAGGTTTGGGAAGGGAAGGATTTGGATTTCACATCTCATGTTATAGGATGGTTCTCATGTTTGGTTTTTGAAGCATTGAGATATCACATCTCATGCTATCGGAAGGGTCTCAGGTTTGGAATGGGAAGGAGTTGGATATCAGATCTCCTGTTATAGGAAGGGTCTCAGGTTTGGAATGGGAAGGAGTTGGATATGACATCTCTTGTTATAGGGAGGGTCTCAGAATTTGAATGGTAAGGAGTTGGATATCACATCTCATGCTATAGGAAGGGTCTCAGGTTGGAATGGGAAGGAGTTGGATATCACATCTCATGTTATATACAGGAAGGGTCTCAGGATTGGAATGGGAAGGATTTGGATATCACATCTCTTGCTATAGGAAGGGTCTCAGGTTTTTTATTAGAAACATTGAGATATCACATCTCATGCTATAGGAAGGGTTTTAGGATTGGAATTGGAAGTATTTGGATATCACATCTCATGCTAAAGGAAGGGTCTCAGGTTTGGAAGGGGAAGGATTTGGATATCACATCTCATCCAATAGGAAGGGTCTCAGGTTTGGAATGGGAAGGAATTGGATATCACATCTCATGTTATAGGAAGGGTCTCAGGTTTTTTATTAGAAACATTGAGATATCACATCTCATGTTATAGGACGGTTCCCAGGTTTGGTATTAGAAGCATTGAGATATCACATCTCATGGTATAGGAAGGGTCTCAGGGTTGGAATGGGAAGGAGTTGGATATCACATCTCATCCAATAGGAAGGGTCTCAGGTTTGGAATGGGAAGGAATTGGATATCACATCTCATGTTATAGGAAGGATCTCAGGTTTGGTATTAGAAGCATTGAGATATCACATCTCATGCTATAGGAAGGGTCTCAGGATTGGAATGTGAAGGATTTGGATATCACATCTCATGCTAAAGGAAGGGTCTCAGGTTTGGTAGAAGCATTGAGATATCACATCTCATGCTATAGGAAGGGTCTCAGGATTTGAATGGCAAGGAGTTGGATATCACATCTCATGCCATAGGAAGCGTCTCAGGTTTGGTATAAGCATTGAGATATCACATCTCTGCTATCGGAAGGTTCTCAGGATTGGATTGGGAAGGAGTTGGATATCCCTTCCCATGCTATAGGAAGTGTCTCAGGTTGGAATGGGAAGGAGTTGAATATCACATCTCATGTTATAGGAAGGGTCTCAGGATTGGAATGGGAAGGATTTGGATATCACATCTCTTGCTATAGGAAGGGTCTCAGGATTGGAATGGGAAGGATCTGGATATCACATCTCATGTCATAGGAAGGATCTCAGGTTTGGTATTAGAAGCATTGATATATCACATCTCATGCTATAGGAATGGTCTCAGGATTGGAATGGGTAGGAGTTGGATATTACATTCTTGCTATAGTAAGGGTCTCATGTTTGGAATGGGAAGGAGTTGGATATCACATATGCTATAGGAAGTGTCTCAGGTTTGGAACGGGAAGGAGTTGGATATCACATCTCATGTTATAGGAAGGGTCTCAGGTTTGGTATAAGCATTGAGATATCACATCTCTGCTATCAGGAGTGGCTCAGGATTGGAATGGGAAGGAGTTGGATATCCCATCTCATGTTAAAGGACGGGTCTCTGGTTTGGTATTAGAATCATTGAGATATCACATCGCATGCTGTAGGAAGGGTCTAAGGATTGGAATGGGATGGACTTGGATATCACATCTCATGCTATAGGTAGGCTCTCAGGTTTGGTATAAGCATTGAGATATCACATCTCATGCTATAGGAAGGGTCTCAGGATTGGAATGGGAAGGATTTGGATATCACATCTCATGCTATAGGAAGGGTCTCAGATTTGGTATAAGCATTGAGATATCACATCTCATGCTATGGGAAGGGTCTCAGGATTGGAATGGGAAGGAGTTGTATATGACATCTCAAGCCTTAGGAAGGGTCTCAGGTTTGGTATAAGCATTGAGATATCACATCTCTGCTATCAGAAGGGTCTCAGGATTGGAATGGGAAGGAGTTGGATATCCCATCTCATGTTATAGGAAGGGTCTCAGGTTTGGTATTAGAAGCATTGAGATATCACATCTCATGCTATAGGAAGGGTCTCAGGATTGGAATGGGAAGGAGTTGGATATCACATCTCATTATAAAGGAAGGGTCTAAGGTTTGGAAGGGGAAGGATTTGGATATCACATCTCATGTTATAGGACGGGTCTCAGGTTTGGTATTAGAAGCATTGAGATATCAAGTCTCATGGTATAAGAAGGGTCTCAGAATTGGAATGGGAAGGAGTTGGATATCACATCTCAAGCTATAGGAAGCGTCTCAGGATTGGAATGGGAAGGAGTTTGATATCACATCTCATGCCATAGTATGGGTCTCAGGTTTGGTAGAAGCATTGGGATATCACATCTCATGCTATAGGAAGGGTCTCAGGATTGGAATGGGAAGAAGTTGGATATCACATCTCAAGCTATAGGAAGGGTCTCAGGTTTGGTATAAGCATTGAGATATCACATCTCATGCTATAGGAAGGGTCTCAGGGTTGGAATGGGAAGGAGTTGTATATGACATCTCATGCCATAGGAAGGGTCTCAGGTTTGGTATAAGCATTGAGATATCACATCACATGCTATAGGAAGGGTCTCAGGATTGGAATGGGAAGGACTTGGATATCACATCGCATGCTATAGGAAGGGTCTCAGGATTGGAATGGGAAGGACTTGGATATCACATCTCATGTTATAGGCAGGGTCTCAGGTTTGGAAAGGGAAGGAGATGGATATCACATTTCGTGTTAGAGGTAGGATCTCAGGTTTGGTATTAGAGGCAATGAGATATCACATCTCATGCTATCAGAAGGGTCTCAGGATTGGAATGGGAAGGAGATGGATATCACATTTCATGCTAAAGTGAGGGTCTCAGGTTTGGAAGGGGAAGGATTTGGAAATCACATCTCATATTATAGGAAGGATCTCAGGTTTGGTATTAGAAGCATTGAGATATCACATCTCATGCTATCGGAAGGATCTCAGGTTTGGTATAAGAGGCATTGAGATATCACATCTCATGCTATCATAAGGGTCTCAGGATTGGAATGGGAAGGAGTTGGATATCACATCTCATGTTATAGGAAGGATCTCAGGTTTGGTATTAGAAGCATTGAGACATCACATCTCATGCTATAGGAAGGGTCTCAGGATTGGAATGGGAAGGAGTTGGATATCACATCTCATGCTATAGGAAGGGTCTCAGGTTTGGTATAAGCATTGAGATATCACATCTCATGCTATAGGAAGGGTCTCAGGATTGGAATGGGAAGGATTTGGATATCACATCTTATGCTATAGGAAGGGTCTCAGGTTTGGTATAAGCACTGAGATATCACATCTCATGCTATAGGAAGGGTCTCAGGATTGGAATGGGAAGAAGTTGGATATCACATCTCATGCTATAGGAAGGGTCTCAGGTTTGGTATAAGCATTGAGATATCACATCTCATGCTATAGGAAGGGTCTCAGGGTTGGAATGGGAAGGAGTTGTATATGACATCTCATGCCATAGGAAGGGTCTCAGGTTTGGTATAAGCATTGAGATATCACATCACATGCTATAGGAAGGGTCTCACGATTGGAATGGGAAGGACTTGGATATCACATCTCATGCTATAGGCAGGGTCTCAGGGTTGGAAAGGGAAGGAGATGGATATCACATTTCATGTTAGAGGTAGGATCTCAGGTTTGGTATTAGAGGCATTGAGATATCACATCTCATGCTATCAGAAGGGTCTCAGGATTGGAATGGGAAGGAGTTGGATATCACATTTCATGCTAAAGGGAGGGTCTCAGGTTTGGAAGGGGAAGGATTTGGAAATCACATCTCATATTATAGGAAGGATCTCAGGTTTGGTATTAGAAGCATTGAGATATCACATCTCATTCTATCGGAAGGATCTCAGGTTTGGTATAAGAGGCATTGAGATATCACATCTCATGCTATCATAAGGGTCTCAGGATTGGAATGGGAAGGAGTTGGATATCACATCTCATGTTATAGGAAGGATCTCAGGTTTGGTATTAGAAGCATTGAGACATCACATCTCATGCTATAGGAAGGGTCTCAGGATTGGAATGGGAAGGAGTTGGATATCACATCTCATGTTATAGGAAGGGTCTCAGGTTTGGTATAAGCATTGAGATATCACATCTCTGCTATCAGGAGTGGCTCAGGATTGGAATGGGAAGGAGTTGGATATCCCATCTCATGTTAAAGGACGGGTCTCTGGTTTGGTATTAGAATCATTGAGATATCACATCGCATGCTGTAGGAAGGGTCTAAGGATTGGAATGGGATGGACTTGGATATCACATCTCATGCTATAGGTAGGCTCTCAGGTTTGGTATAAGCATTGAGATATCACATCTCATGCTATAGGAAGGGTCTCAGGATTGGAATGGGAAGGATTTGGATATCACATCTCATGCTATAGGAAGGGTCTCAGATTTGGTATAAGCATTGAGATATCACATCTCATGCTATGGGAAGGGTCTCAGGATTGGAATGGGAAGGAGTTGTATATGACATCTCAAGCCTTAGCAAGGGTCTCAGGTTTGGTATAAGCATTGAGATATCACATCTCTGCTATCAGAAGGGTCTCAGGATTGGAATGGGAAGGAGTTGGATATCCCATCTCATGTTATAGGAAGGGTCTCAGGTTTGGTATTAGAAGCATTGAGATATCACATCTCATGCTATAGGAAGGGTCTCAGGATTGGAATGGGAAGGAGTTGGATATCACATCTCATTATAAAGGAAGGGTCTAAGGTTTGGAAGGGGAAGGATTTGGATATCACATCTCATGTTATAGGACGGGTCTCAGGTTTGGTATTAGAAGCATTGAGATATCAAGTCTCATGGTATAAGAAGGGTCTCAGAATTGGAATGGGAAGGAGTTGGATATCACATCTCAAGCTATAGGAAGCGTCGCAGGATTGGAATGGGAAGGAGTTTGATATCACATCTCATGCCATAGTATGGGTCTCAGGTTTGGTAGAAGCATTGGGATATCACATCTCATGCTATAGGAAGGGTCTCAGGATTGGAATGGGAAGAAGTTGGATATCACATCTCAAGCTATAGGAAGGGTCTCAGGTTTGGTATAAGCATTGAGATATCACATCTCATGCTATAGGAAGGGTCTCAGGGTTGGAATGGGAAGGAGTTGTATATGACATCTCATGCCATAGGAAGGGTCTCAGGTTTGGTATAAGCATTGAGATATCACATCACATGCTATAGGAAGGGTCTCAGGATTGGAATGGGAAGGACTTGGATATCACATCGCATGCTATAGGAAGGGTCTCAGGATTGGAATGGGAAGGACTTGGATATCACATCTCATGTTATAGGCAGGGTCTCAGGTTTGGAAAGGGAAGGAGATGGATATCACATTTCATGTTAGAGGTAGGATCTCAGGTTTGGTATTAGAGGCAATGAGATATCACATCTCATGCTATCAGAAGGGTCTCAGGATTGGAATGGGAAGGAGATGGATATCACATTTCATGCTAAAGGGAGGGTCTCAGGTTTGGAAGGGGAAGGATTTGGAAATCACATCTCATATTATAGGAAGGATCTCAGGTTTGGTATTAGAAGCATTGAGATATCACATCTCATGCTATCGGAAGGATCTCAGGTTTGGTATAAGAGGCATTGAGATATCACATCTCATGCTATCATAAGGGTCTCAGGATTGGAATGGGAAGGAGTTGGATATCACATCTCATGTTATAGGAAGGATCTCAGGTTTGGTATTAGAAGCATTGAGACATCACATCTCATGCTATAGGAAGGGTCTCAGGATTGGAATGGGAAGGAGTTGGATATCACATCTCATGCTATAGGAAGGGTCTCAGGTTTGGTATAAGCATTGAGATATCACATCTCATGCTATAGGAAGGGTCTCAGGATTGGAATGGGAAGGATTTGGATATCACATCTTATGCTATAGGAAGGGTCTCAGGTTTGGTATAAGCACTGAGATATCACATCTCATGCTATAGGAAGGGTTTCAGGATTGGAATGGGAAGAAGTTGGATATCACATCTCATGCTATAGGAAGGGTCTCAGGTTTGGTATAAGCATTGAGATATCACATCTCATGCTATAGGAAGGGTCTCAGGGTTGGAATGGGAAGGAGTTGTATATGACATCTCATGCCATAGGAAGGGTCTCAGGTTTGGTATAAGCATTGAGATATCACATCACATGCTATAGGAAGGGTCTCACGATTGGAATGGGAAGGACTTGGATATCACATCTCATGCTATAGGCAGGGTCTCAGGGTTGGAAAGGGAAGGAGATGGATATCACATTTCATGTTAGAGGTAGGATCTCAGGTTTGGTATTAGAGGCATTGAGATATCACATCTCATGCTATCAGAAGGGTCTCAGGATTGGAATGGGAAGGAGTTGGATATCACATTTCATGCTAAAGGGAGGGTCTCAGGTTTGGAAGGGGAAGGATTTGGAAATCACATCTCATATTATAGGAAGGATCTCAGGTTTGGTATTAGAAGCATTGAGATATCACATCTCATGCTATCGGAAGGATCTCAGGTTTGGTATAAGAGGCATTGAGATATCACATCTCATGCTATCATAAGGGTCTCAGGATTGGAATGGGAAGGAGTTGGATATCACATCTCATGTTATAGGAAGGATCTCAGGTTTGGTATTAGAAGCATTGAGACATCACATCTCATGCTATAGGAAGGGTCTCAGGATTGGAATGGGAAGGAGTTGGATATCACATCTCATGCTATAGGAAGGGTCTCAGGTTTGGTATAAGCATTGAGATATCACATCTCATGCTATAGGAAGGGTCTCAGGATTGGAAAGGGAAGGATTTGGATATCACATCTTATGCTATAGGAAGGGTCTCAGGTTTGGTATAAGCATGGAGATATCACTTCTCATGCTATAGGAAGGGTCTCAGGATTGGAATGGGAAGGAGTTGGATATCCCATCTCATGCTATAGGAAGGGTCTCAGATTTGGTATAAGCATTGAGATATCACATCTCATGCTATAGGAAGGGTCTCAGGATTGGAATTGGAAGGAGTTGTATATGACATCTCAGGCCATAGGAAGGGTCTCAGATTTGGTATAAGCATTGAGACATCACATCTCATGATATCAGAAGGGTCTCAGGATTGGAATGGGAAGGAGTTGGATATCACATCTCATTATAAAGGAAGGGTCTAAGGTTTGGAAGGGGATGGATTTGGATATCACATCTCATGTTATAGGACGGGTCTCAGGTTTGGTATTAGAAGCATTGAGATATCAAGTGTCATGGTATAAGAAGGGTCTCAGAATTGGAATGGGAAGGAGTTGGATATCACATCTCAAGCTATAGGAAGCGTCTCAGGATTGGAATGGGAAGGAGTTTGATATCACATCTCATGCCATAGTATGGGTCTCAGGTTTGGTAGAAGCATTGGGATATCACATCTCATGCTATCGGAAGGGTATCAGTATTGGATTTGGAAGGAGTTGGATATCCCATCTCATGCTATAGGAAGGGTCTCAGGTTAGAATGGGAAGGAGTTGGATATCACATTTCATGTTATAGGAAGGGTCTCAGGATTGGAATGGGAAGGACTTGGATATCATATCTCATGCTATAGGAAGGCTCTCAGGTTTGGAAGGGGAAGGAGTTGGATATCACATTTCATGTTAGAGGAAGGATCTCAGGTTTGGTATTAGAGGCCTTGAGATATCACATCTCATGCTATAGGAAGGGTCTCAGGATTGGAATGGGAAGGAGTTGGATATCACATCTCAAGCTATAGGAAGGGTCTCAGGTTTGGTATAAGCATTGAGATATCACATCTCATGCTATAGGAAGGGTCTCAGGATTGGAATGGGAAGAAGTTGGATATCACATCTCATGCTATAGGAAGGGTCTCAGGTTTGGTATAAGCATTGAGATATCACATCTCATGCTATAGGAAGGGTCTCAGGGTTGGAATGGGAAGGAGTTGTATATGACATCTCATGCCATAGGAAGGGTCTCAGGTTTGGTATAAGCATTGAGATATCACATCACATGCTATAGGAAGGGTCTCAGGATTGGAATGGGAAGGACTTGGATATCACATCTCATGCTATAGGCAGGGTCTCAGGTTTGGAAAGGGAAGGAGATGGATATCACATTTCATGTTAGAGGTAGGATCTCAGGTTTGGTATTAGAGGCATTGAGATATCATATCTCACGCTATCAGAAGGGTCTCAGGATTGGAATGGGAAGGTGTTGGATATCAAATCTCATGCTAAAGGGATGGTCTAAGGTTTGGAAGGGGAGGGATTTGGACATCATATCTCATGTTATTGGAAGGATCTCAGGTTTGGTATTAGAAGCATTGAGATATCACATCTCATGCTATCGGAAGGGTCTTAGGTTTGGTATAAGCATTGAGATATCACATCTCTGCTATCGGAAGGGTCTCAGGATTGGAATGGGAAGGATTTGGATATCACAATTCATGTTATAGGGAGGGTCTCAGTTTTCATATTAGAAGCATTGAGATATCACATATGCTATTGGAAGGGTCTCAGTATTGGAATGGGAAGGAGTTGGATATCACATCTCATGTTATAGGGAGGGTCTCAGTTTTGATATTAGAAGCATTGAGATATCACATATGCTATTGGAAGGGTCTCAGTATTGGAATTGGAAGGAGTTGGATATCACATATGCTAAAGGAAAGGTCTCAGGTTTGGAATGGGAAGGAGTTGGATATCACGTCTCATGTTATAGGAAGGGTCTCAGGTTTGGAATGGGAAGGAGTTGAATATCACATCTCATGCTAAAGGAAGGGTCATCAGGTTCGGTATAAGCATTGAGATATCACATCTCTGCTATCGGAAGGGTCTCAGGATAGGAATGGGAAGGACGTAGATTTCACATCTCATACTATAGGGAGGGTCTCAGTTTTGATATTAGAAGCATTGAGCTATCACATCTCATGCTATCGGAAGGGTCTCAGGATTGGAATGGGATGGAGTTGGATATCACATCTCAAGCTATCTCAGGTTTGGAATGGGAAGGAGTTGGTTATCACATCTCATGCTAAAGGAAAGGTCTCAGGTCTGGAAGGGGAAGGATTTGGATCTCACATCTCATGTTTTAGGACGGGTCTCAGGTTTGGTATTAGAAGCATTGAACTATCACATCTCATGGTATAGGAAGGGTCCCAGGATTGGAATGGGAAGGAGTTGGATATCACATTGAATGGGAAGGAGTTTGATATCACATCTCAAGCTATAGGAAGGGCCTCATGTTTGGAATGGGAATGATTTGGATTTCACATCTCATGTTATAGGATGGTTCTCATGTTTGGTTTTAGAAGCATTGAAATATCACATCTCATGCTATCTGAAGGGTCTCAGGTTTGGAATGGGAAGGAGTTTGATATCACATCTCATGTTAGAGGTAGGATCTCAGGTTTGGTATTAGAGGCATTGAGATATGACATCTCCTGCCATCAGAAGGGTCTCAGGATTGGAATGGGAAGGAGTTGGATATCACATCTCATGCTAAAGGGAGGGTCTAAGGTTTGGAAGGGGAAGGATTTGGACATCACATCTCATGTTATTGGAAGGATCTGAGGTTTGGTATTAGAAGCATTGAGATATCACATCTCATGCTATCGGAAGGGTCTCAGGTTTGGTATAAGCATTGAGATATCACATCTCTGCTATCGGAAGGGTCTCAGGATTGGAATGGGAAGGATTTGGATATCACATCTCATGTTATAGGAAGGGTCTCAGGTTTGGTATTAGAAGCATTGAGATATCACATCTCATGCTATATTAAGGGTCTCAGGAATGGAATGGGAAGGACTTGGATATCACATCTCATGATAAAGGAAGGGTCTAAGGTTTGGAAGGGGAAGGATTTGGATATCACATCTCATGTTATTGGACCGGTCTCAGGTTTGGTATTAGAAGCATTGAGATATCAAGTCTCATCGTATAGGACGGGAGTTGATATCACATCTCATGCCATGGTATGGGTCTCAGGTTTTGTAGAAGCATTGGGATATCACATCTCATGCTATTGGAAGGGTATCAGGATTGGATTTGGAAGGAGTTGGATATCCCATCTCATGCTATAGGAAGGGTCTCAGGTTGGAGTAGAAGGAGTTGGATATCACATCTCATGTTATAGGAAGGGTCTCAGGATTGGAATGGGAAGGACTTGGATATCACATCTCATGTTATAGGAAGGATCTCAGGTTTTGTATTAGAAGCATTGAGATATCACATCTCATGCTATAGGAAGGGTCTCAGGATTGGAATGTGAAGCATTTGGATATCACATCTCATGCTAAAGGAAGGGTCTCAGGTTTGGTATAAGCATTGAGATATCACATCTCTGCTATCGGAAGGGTCTAAGGATTGGATTGGGAAGGAATTGGATATCCCTTCTCATGCTATAGGAAGGGTCTCAGGTTGGAATGGGTAGGAGTTGGATATCACATCTCATGTTATAGGAAGGGTCTCAAGATTGAAATGGGAAGGATTTGGATATCACATCTCTTGCTATAGGAAGGGTCTCAGGTTTTCTATTAGAAACATTGAGATATGACATCTCATGCTATAGGAAGGGTTTCAGTATTGGAATGGGAAGGATTTGGATATCACATCTCATGCTAAAGGAAGGGTCTCAGGTTTGGAAGGGGAAGGATTTGGATATCATATCTCATGTTATAGGACATATCTCATGTTATAGGACGGGTCCCAGGTTTGGTATTAGAAGCATTGAGATATCACATCTCATGGTATAGGAAGGGTCTCAGGATTGGAATGGGAAGGAGTTGGATCTCCCTTCTCATGCTACAGGAAGGGTCTCAGGTTGGAATGGGAAGGAGTTGGATATCACATCTCGTTATAGGAAGGGTCTCAGGATTGGAATGGGAAGGAATTGGATATCACATCTCTTGCTATAGGAAGGGTCTCAGGTTTGGAAGGGGAAGGATTTGGATATCATATCTCATGTTATAGGACCGGTCCCAGGTCTGGTATTAGAAGCATTGAGATATCACATCTCATGCTATAGGAGGAGTCTCAGGATTGGAATGGGCAGGAGTTGAATATCACCTCTCATGCTAAAGGAAGGGTATCAGGTTTGATAGAAGCATTGAGATATCACATCTCATGCTATAGGAAGGAACTCAGGATTGGAATGGGAAGGAGTTGGATATCACATCTAATGCCATAGGAAGGGTCATCAGGTTTGGTATAAGCATTGAGATATCACATCTCTGCTATCGGAAGGGTCTCAGGATAGGAATGGTAAGGACTTAGAATTCACATCTCATACTATAGGGAGGGTCTCAGGTTTGATATTAGAAGCATTGAGCTATCACATCTCATGCTATCGGAAGGGTCTCAGGATTGGAATGGGAAGGAGTTTGATATTTCATCTCAAGCTATAGGAAGGGTCTCAGGTTTGGAAAGGGAAGGATTTGGATTTCACATCTCATGTTATAGGATGGTTCTCATGTTTGGTTTTAGAAGCATTGAGATATCACATCTCATGCTATCGGAAGGGTCTCAGGTTTGGAAAGGGAAGGATTTGGATTTCACATGTTATAGGATGGTTCTCAGGTTTGGTTTTAGAAGCATTAAATTATAACATCTCATGCTATAGGAAGGGTCTCAGGTTTGGAATGGGAATGATTTGGATTTCACATCTCATGTTATAGGATGGTTCTCATGTTTGGTTTTAGAAGCATTGAAATATCACATCTCATGCTATCTGAAGGGTCTCAGGTTTGGAATGGGAAGGAGTTTGATATCACATCTCATGTTAGAGGTAGGATCTCAGGTTTGGTATTAGAGGCATTGAGATATGACATCTCATGCCATCAGAAGGGTCTCAGGATTGGAATGGGAAGGAGTTGGATATCACATCTCATGCTAAAGGGAGGGTCTAAGGTTTGGAAGGGGAAGGATTTGGACATCACATCTCATGTTATTGGAAGGATCTGAGGTTTGGTATTAGAAGCATTGAGATATCACATCTCATGCTATCGGAAGGGTCTCAGGTTTGGTATAAGCATTGAGATATCACATCTCTGCTATCGGAAGGGTCTCAGGATTGGAATGGGAAGGATTTGGATATCACATCTCATGTTATAGGAAGGGTCTCAGGTTTGGTATTAGAAGCATTGAGATATCACATCTCATGCTATATTAAGGGTCTCAGGAATGGAATGGGAAGGACTTGGATATCACATCTCATGATAAAGGAAGGGTCTAAGGTTTGGAAGGGGAAGGATTTGGATATCACATCTCATGTTATTGGACCGGTCTCAGGTTTGGTATTAGAAGCATTGAGATATCAAGTCTCATGGTATAGGACGGGAGTTTGATATCACATCTCATGCCATGGTATGGGTCTCAGGTTTTGTAGAAGCATTGGGATATCACATCTCATGCTATTGGAAGGGTATCAGGATTGGATTTGGAAGGAGTTGGATATCCCATCTCATGCTATAGGAAGGGTCTCAGGTTGGAGTAGAAGGAGTTGGATATCACATCTCATGTTATAGGAAGGGTCTCAGGATTGGAATGGGAAGGACTTGGATATCACATCTCATGTTATAGGAAGGATCTCAGGTTTTGTATTAGAAGCATTGAGATATCACATCTCATGCTATAGGAAGGGTCTCAGGATTGGAATGTGAAGCATTTGGATATCACATCTCATGCTAAAGGAAGGGTCTCAGGTTTGGTATAAGCATTGAGATATCACATCTCTGCTATCGGAAGGGTCTAAGGATTGGATTGGGAAGGAATTGGATATCCCTTCTCATGCTATAGGAAGGGTCTCAGGTTGGAATGGGTAGGAGTTGGATATCACATCTCATGTTATAGGAAGGGTCTCAAGATTGAAATGGGAAGGATTTGGATATCACATCTCTTGCTATAGGAAGGGTCTCAGGTTTTCTATTAGAAACATTGAGATATGACATCTCATGCTATAGGAAGGGTTTCAGTATTGGAATGGGAAGGATTTGGATATCACATCTCATGCTAAAGGAAGGGTCTCAGGTTTGGAAGGGGAAGGATTTGGATATCATATCTCATGTTATAGGACATATCTCATGTTATAGGACGGGTCCCAGGTTTGGTATTAGAAGCATTGAGATATCACATCTCATGGTATAGGAAGGGTCTCAGGATTGGAATGGGAAGGAGTTGGATCTCCCTTCTCATGCTACAGGAAGGGTCTCAGGTTGGAATGGGAAGGAGTTGGATATCACATCTCGTTATAGGAAGGGTCTCAGGATTGGAATGGGAAGGAATTGGATATCACATCTCTTGCTATAGGAAGGGTCTCAGGTTTGGAAGGGGGAGGATTTGGATATCATATCTCATGTTATAGGACCGGTCCCAGGTCTGGTATTAGAAGCATTGAGATATCACATCTCATGCTATAGGAGGAGTCTCAGGATTGGAATGGGAAGGAGTTGGATATCACGTCTCATGATATAGGAAGGATCTCAGGATTGGAATGGGCAGGAGTTGAATATCACCTCTCATGCTAAAGGAAGGGTATCAGGTTTGATAGAAGCATTGAGATATCACATCTCATGCTATAGGAAGGAACTCAGGATTGGAATGGGAAGGAGTTGGATATCACATCTAATGCCATAGGAAGGGTCATCAGGTTTGGTATAAGCATTGAGATATCACATCTCACACTATAGGGAGGGTCTCAGTTTTGATATTAGAAGCATTGAGCTATCACATCTCATGCTATCGGAAGGGTCTCAGGATTGGAATGGGATGGAGTTGGATATCACATCTCAAGCTATCTCAGGATTGGAATGGGAAGGAGTTTGATATTTCATCTCAAGCTATAGGAAGGGTCTCAGGTTTGGAAAGGGAAGGATTTGGATTTCACATCTCATGTTATAGGATGGTTCTCATGTTTGGTTTTAGAAGCATTGAGATATCACATCTCATGCTATCGGAAGGGTCTCAGGTTTGGAAAGGGAAGGATTTGGATTTCACATGTTATAGGATGGTTCTCAGGTTTGGTTTTAGAAGCATTAAATTATAACATCTCATGCTATAGGAAGGGTCTCAGGTTTGGAATGGGAAGGAGTTGGATATCACATCTCTGCTATCTGAAGGGTCTCAGGATTGGAATGGGAAGGAGTTGGATATCCCATCTCGTTATAGGAAGGGTCTCAGGTTTGGTATTAGAAGCAATGAGATATCACATCTCATGCTATAGGAAGGGTCTAAGGTTTGGAAGGGGACGGATTTGGGTATCACATCTCATGTTATAGGACCGGTCTCAGGTTTGGTATTTGAAGCATTGAGATATCAAGTCTCATGGTATAGGACGGGTCTCAGAATTGGAATGAGAAGGAGTTGGATATCACATCTCAAGCTATAGGAAGGGTCTCATGATTGGAATGGGAAGGAGTTGGATATCACATCTCATGTTATAGGAAGGGTCTCAGGATTGGAATGGGAAGGACTTGGATATCACATCTCATTCTATAGGAAGGCTCTCAGGGTTGGAAGGGGAAGGAGTTGGATATCACATTTCATGTTAGAGGTAGGATCTCAGGTTTGGTTTTAGAGGCATTGAGATATCACATCTCATGCCATCAGAAGGGTCTCAGGATTGGAATGGGAAGGAGTTGGATATCAAATCTCATGCTAAAGGGATGGTCTAAGGTTTGGAAGGGGAAGGATTTGGATATTCCATCTCATGTTATTGGACCGGTCTCAGGTTTGGTATTAGAAGCATTGAGATATCACATCTCATGCTATCGGAAGGGTCTTAGGTTTGGTATAAGCATTGAGATATCACATCTCTGCTATCGGAAGGGTCTCAGGATTGGAATGGGAAGGATTTGGATATCACAATTCATGTTATAGGAAGGGTCTCAGGTTTGGTATTAGAAGCATTGAGATATCACATCTTATGCTATAGGAAGGGTCTCAGGATTGGAATGGGAAGGACTTGGATATCACATCTCATGTTATAGGAAGGGTCTCAGGTTTGGTATTAGAAGCATTGAGATATCACATCTCATGCTATAGGAAGGGTCTCAGGAATGGAATGGGAAGGACTTGGATATCACATCTCATGATAAAGGAAGGGTCTAAGGTTTGGAAGGGGAAGGATTTGGATATCACATCTCATGTTATTGGACCGGTCTCAGGTTTGGTATTAGAAGCATTGAGATATCAAGTCTCATGGTATAGGACGGGAGTTTGATATCACATCTCATGCCATGGTATGGGTCTCAGGTTTTGTAGAAGCATTGGGATATCACATCTCATGCTATCGGAAGGGTATCAGGATTGGATTTGGAAGGAGTTGGATATCCCATCTCATGCTATAGGAAGGGTCTCAGGTTGGAATAGAAGGAGTTGGATATCACATCTCATGTTATAGGAAGGGTCTCAGGATTGGAATGGGAAGGACTTGGATATCACATCTCATGCTGTAGGAAGGGTCTCAGGTTTGGAAAAGGAAGGAGTTGGATATCACATTTCATGTTAGAGGTAGGATCTCAGGTTTGGTATTAGAGGCATTGAGATATCACATCTCATGCTATCAGAAGGGTATCAGGATTGGAATGGGAAGGAGTTGGGTATCACATCTCATGTTATAGGACCGGTCTCAGGTTTGGTATTTGAAGCATTGAGATATCAAGTCTCATGGTATAGGACGGGTCTCAGAATTGGAATGAGAAGGAGTTGGATATCACATCTCAAGCTATAGGAAGGGTCTCATGATTGGAATGGGAAGGAGTTGGATATCACATCTCATGTTATAGGTAGGGTCTCAGGATTGGAATGGGAAGGACTTGGATATCACATCTCATTATATAGGAAGGCTCTCAGGGTTGGAAGGGGAAGGAGTTGGATATCACATTTCATGTTAGAGGTAGGATCTCAGGTTTGGTTTTAGAGGCATTGAGATATCACATCTCATGCCATCAGAAGGGTCTCAGGATTGGAATGGGAAGGAGTTGGATATCAAATCTCATGCTAAAGGGATGGTCTAAGGTTTGGAAGGGGAAGGATGTGGATATCACATCTCATGTTATTGGACCGGTCTCAGGTTTGGTATTAGAAGCATTGAGATATCACATCTCATGCTATCGGAAGGGTCTTAGGTTTGGTATAAGCATTGAGATATCACATCTCTGCTATCGGAAGGGTCTCAGGATTGGAATGGGAAGGATTTGGATATCACAATTCATGTTATAGGAAGGGTCTCAGGTTTGGTATTAGAAGCATTGAGATATCACATCTCATGCTATAGGAAGGGTCTCAGGATTGGAATGGGAAGGACTTGGATATCACATCTCATGTTATAGGAAGGGTCTCAGGTTTGGTATTAGAAGCATTGAGATATCACATCTCATGCTATAGGAAGGGTCTCAGGAATGGAATGGGAAGGACTTGGATATCACATCTCATGATAAAGGAAGGGTCTAAGGTTTGGAAGGGGAAGGATTTGGATATCACATCTCATGTTATTGGACCGGTCTCAGGTTTGGTATTAGAAGCATTGAGATATCAAGTCTCATGGTATAGGACGGGAGTTTGATATCACATCTCATGCCATGGTATGGGTCTCAGGTTTGTAGAAGCATTGGGATATCACATCTCATGCTATCGGAAGGGTATCAGGATTGGATTTGGAAGGAGTTGGATATCCCATCTCATGCTATAGGAAGGGTCTCAGGATTGGAATGGGAAGGACTTGGATATCACATCTCATGCTGTAGGAAGGGTCTCAGGTTTGGAAAAGGAAGGAGTTGGATATCACATTTCATGTTAGAGGTAGGATCTCAGGTTTGGTATTAGAGGCATTGAGATATCACATCTCATGCTATCAGAAGGGTATCAGGATTGGAATGGGAAGGAGTTGGATATCACATCTCATGCTAAAGGGAGGGTCTCAGGTTTGGAATGGGAAGGATTTGGATATCACATCTCACGTTATAGGAAGGACCTTAGGTTTGGTATTAGAAGCATTGAGATATCACATCTCATGCTATAGGAAGGGTCTCGGGATTGGAATGGGAAGTAGTTGGATATCACATCTCATGTTATAGGAAGGATCTCAGGTTTGGTATTAGAAGCATTGAGATATCACATCTCATGCTATAGGAAGGGTCTCAGGATTGGAATGGGAAGGAGTTGGATATCACATCTCATGCTATGGGAAGGGTCTCAGGTTTGGTATAAGCATTGAAATATCACATCTCTGCTATCGGAAGGGTCTCAGGATTGGAATGGGAGGAGCTGGATATCACATCTCATGCTATGGGAAGGGTCTCAGGTTTGGTATAAGCATTGAAATATCACATCTCTGCTATCGGAAGGGTCTCAGGATTGGAATGGGAGGAGCTGGATATCACATCTCATGCTAAAGGAAGGGTCTCAGGTTTGGAAGGGGAAGGAGTTGGATATCACATCTCATGCTAAAGGGAGGGTCTCAGGTTTGGAATGGGAAGGATTTGGATATCACATCTCATGTTATAGGAAGGACCTTAGGTTTGGTATTAGAAGCATTGAGATATCACATCTCATGCTATAGGAAGGGTCTCGGGATTGGAATGGGAAGGAGTTGGATATCACATCTCATGTTATTGGAAGGATCTCAGGTTTGGTATTAGAAGCATTGAGATATCACATCTCATGCTATCGGAAGGGTCTTAGGTTTGGTATAAGCATTGAGATATCACATCTCTGCTATCGGAAGGGTCTCAGGATTGGAATGGGAAGGATTTGGATATCATAATTCATGTTATAGGAAGGGTCTCAGGTTTGGTATTAGAAGCATTGAGATATCACATCTCATGCTATAGGAAGGGTCTCAGGATTGGAATGGGAAGGACTTGGATATCGCATCTCATGTTATAGGAAGGGTCTCAGGTTTGGTATTAGAAGCATTGAGATATCACATCTCATGCTATAGGAAGGGTCTCAGGAATGGAATGGGAAGGACTTGGATATCACATCTCATGATAAAGGAAGGGTCTAAGGTTTGGAAGGGGAAGGATTTGGATATCACATCTCATGTTATTGGACCGGTCTCAGGTTTGGTATTAGAAGCATTGAGATATCAAGTCTCATGGTATAGGACGGGAGTTTGATATCACATCTCATGCCATGGTATGGGTCTCAGGTTTTGTAGAAGCATTGGTATATCACATCTCATGCTATCGGAAGGGTATCAGGATTGGATTTGGAAGGAGTTGGATATCCCATCTCATGCTATAGGAAGGGTCTCAGGTTGGAATAGAAGGAGTTGGTTATCACATCTCATTTTATAGGAAGGGTCTCAGGATTGGAATGGGAAGGACTTGGATATCACATCTCATGCTGTAGGAAGGGTCTCAGGTTTGGAAAAGGAAGGAGTTGGATATCACATTTCATGTTAGAGGTAGGATCTCAGGTTTGGTATTAGAGGCATTGAGATATCAGATCTCATGCTATCAGAAGGGTATCAGGATTGGAATGGGAAGGAGTTGGATATCACATCTCATGCTAAAGGGAGGGTCTCAGGTTTGGAATGGGAAGGATTTGGATATCACATCTCATGTTATAGGAAGGACCTTAGGTTTGGTATTAGAAGCATTGAGATATCACATCTCATGCTATAGGAAGGGTCTCGGGATTGGAATGGGAAGGAGTTGGATATCACATCTCATGTTATAGGAAGGATCTCAGGTTTGGTATTAGAAGCATTGAGATATCACATCTCATGCTATAGGAAGGGTCTCAGGATTGGAATGGGAAGGAGTTGGATATCACATCTCATGCTATGGGAAGGGTCTCAGGTTTGGTATAAGCATTGAAATGTCACATCTCTGCTATCGGAAGGGTCTCAGGATTGGAATGGGAGGAGCTATATATCACATCTCATGCTAAAGGAAGGGTCTCAGGTTTGGAAGGGGAAGGATTTGGATATCACATCTCATGTTATAGGACGGGTCTCAGGTTTGGTATTAGAAGCATTGTGATATCACATCTCATGCTATAGGGTGTGTCTCAGGATTGGAATGGGAAGGAGTTGGATATCACATCTCATGCTATAGGAAGGGTTTCAGGTTTGGTAGAAGCATTGAGATATCACATCTCATGCTATAGGAAGAGTCTCAGGTTTGGGAAGGGAAGGATTTGGATTTCACATCTCATGTTATAGGATGGTTCTCATGTTTGGTTTTTGAAGCATTGAGATATCACATCTCATGCTATCGGAAGGGTCTCAGGTTTGGAATGGGAAGGAGTTGGATATCACATCTCATGTTATAGGAAGGGTCTCAGGTTTGGAATGGGAAGGAGTTGGATATGACATCTCTTGTTATAGGGAGGGTCTCAGGATTTGAATGGTAAGGAGTTGGATATCACATCTCATGCTATAGGAAGGGTCTCAGGTTGGAATGGGAAGGAGTTGGATATCACATCTCATGTTATATACAGGAAGGGTCTCAGGATTGGAATGGGAAGGATTTGGATATCACATCTCTTGCTATAGGAAGGGTCTCAGGTTTTTTATTAGAAACATTGAGATATCACATCTCATGCTATAGGAAGGGTTTTAGGATTGGAATGGGAAGTATTTGGATATCACATCTCATGCTAAAGGAAGGGTCTCAGGTTTGGAAGGGGAAGGATTTGGATATCACATCTCATCCAATAGGAAGGGTCTCAGGTTTGGAATGGGAAGGAATTGGATATCACATCTCATGTTATAGGAAGGGTCTCAGGTTTTTTATTAGAAACATTGAGATATCACATCTCATGTTATAGGACGGTTCCCAGGTTTGGTATTAGAAGCATTGAGATATCACATCTCATGGTATAGGAAGGGTCTCAGGGTTGGAATGGGAAGGAGTTGGATATCACATCTCATCCAATAGGAAGGGTCTCAGGTTTGGAATGGGAAGGAATTGGATATCACATCTCATGTTATAGGAAGGATCTCAGGTTTGGTATTAGAAGCATTGAGATATCACATCTCATGCTATAGGAAGGGTATCAGGATTGGAATGTGAAGGATTTGGATATCACATCTCATGCTAAAGGAAGGGTCTCAGGTTTGGTAGAAGCATTGAGATATCACATCTCATGCTATAGGAAGGGTCTCAGGATTTGAATGGCAAGGAGTTGGATATCACATCTCATGCCATAGGAAGGGTCTCAGGTTTGGTATAAGCATTGAGATATCACATCTCTGCTATCGGAAGGTTCTCAGGATTGGATTGGGAAGGAGTTGGATATCCCTTCCCATGCTATAGGAAGTGTCTCAGGTTGGAAGGGGAAGGAGTTGAATATCACATCTCATGTTATAGGAAGGGTCTCAGGATTGGAATGGGAAGGATTTGGATATCACATCTCTTGCTATAGGAAGGGTCTCAGGATTGGAATGGGAAGGATTTGGATATCACATCTCATGTCATAGGAAGGATCTCAGGTTTGGTATTAGAAGCATTGATATATCACATCTCATGCTATAGTAAGGGTCTCATGTTTGGAATGGGAAGGAGTTGGATATCACATATGCTATAGGAAGTGTCTCAGGTTTGGAACGGGAAGGAGTTGGATATCACATCTCATGTTATAGGAAGGGTCTCAGGTTTGGTATAAGCATTGAGATATCACATCTCTGCTATCAGGAGTGGCTCAGGATTGGAATGGGAAGGAGTTGGATATCCCATCTCATGTTAAAGGACGGGTCTCTGGTTTGGTATTAGAATCATTGAGATATCACATCGCATGCTGTAGGAAGGGTCTAAGGATTGGAATGGGATGGACTTGGATATCACATCTCATGCTATAGGTAGGCTCTCAGGTTTGGTATAAGCATTGAGATATCACATCTCATGCTATAGGAAGGGTCTCAGGATTGGAATGGGAAGGATTTGGATATCACATCTCATGCTATAGGAAGGGTCTCAGATTTGGTATAAGCATTGAGATATCACATCTCATGCTATAGGAAGGGTCTCAGGATTGGAATGGGAAGGAGTTGTATATGACATCTCAAGCCTTAGGAAGGGTCTCAGGTTTGGTATAAGCATTGAGATATCACATCTCTGCTATCGGAAGGGTCTCAGGATTGGAATGGGAAGGAGTTGGATATCCCATCTCATGTTATAGGAAGGGTCTCAGGTTTGGTATTAGAAGCATTGAGATATCACATCTCATGCTATAGGAAGGGTCTCAGGATTGGAATGGGAAGGACTTGGATGTCACATCTCATGCTATAGGGAGGGTCTCAAGTTTGATATTAGAAGCATTGAGATAACAAATCTCATGATATCGGAAGGGTCTCAGGATTGGAATGGGAAGGAGTTGGATATCACATCTCATTATAAAGGAAGGGTCTAAGGTTTGGAAGGGGAAGGATTTGGATATCACATCTCATGTTATAGGACGGGTCTCAGGTTTGGTATTAGAAGCATTGAGATATCAAGTCTCATGGTATAAGAAGGGTCTCAGAATTGGAATGGGAAGGAGTTGGATATCACATCTCAAGCTATAGGAAGCGTCTCAGGATTGGAATGGGAAGGAGTTTGATATCACATCTCATGCCATAGTATGGGTCTCAGGTTTGGTAGAAGCATTGGGATATCACATCTCATGCTATAGGAAGGGTCTCAGGATTGGAATGGGAAGAAGTTGGATATCACATCTCAAGCTATAGGAAGGGTCTCAGGTTTGGTATAAGCATTGAGATATCACATCTCATGCTATAGGAAGGGTCTCAGGGTTGGAATGGGAAGGAGTTGTTTATGACATCTCATGCCATAGGAAGGGTCTCAGGTTTGGTATAAGCATTGAGATTTCACATCACATGCTATAGGAAGGGTCTCAGGATTGGAATGGGAAGTACTTGGATATCACATCACATGCTATAGGAAGGGTCTCAGGATTGGAATGGGAAGGACTTGGATATCACATCTCATGCTATAGGCAGGGTCTCAGGTTTGGAAAGGGAAGGAGATGGATATCACATTTCATGTTAGAGGTAGGATCTCAGGTTTGGTATTAGAGGCAATGAGATATCACATCTCATGCTATCAGAAGGGTCTCAGGATTGGAATGGGAAGGAGTTGGATATCACATTTCATGCTAAAGGGAGGGTCTCAGGTTTGGAAGGGGAAGGATTTGGAAATCACATCTCATATTATAGGAAGGATCTCAGGTTTGGTATTAGAAGCATTGAGATATCACATCTCATGCTATCGGAAGGATCTCAGGTTTGGTATAAGAGGCATTGAGATATCACATCTCATGCTATCATAAGGGTCTCAGGATTGGAATGGGAAGGAGTTGGATATCACATCTCATGTTATAGGAAGGATCTCAGGTTTGGTATTAGAAGCATTGAGACATCACATCTCATGCTATAGGAAGGGTCTCAGGATTGGAATGGGAAGGAGTTGGATATCACATCTCATGCTATAGGAAGGGTCTCAGGTTTGGTATAAGCATTGAGATATCACATCTCATGCTATAGGAAGGGTCTCAGGATTGGAATGGGAAGGATTTGGATATCACATTTTATGCTATAGGAAGGGTCTCAGGTTTGGTATAAGCATTGAGATATCACATCTCATGCTATAGGAAGGGTCTCAGGATTGGAATTGGAAGAAGTTGGATATCACATCTCATGCTATAGGAAGGGTCTTAGGGTTGGAATGGGAAGGAGTTGTATATGACATCTCATGCCATAGGAAGGGTCTCAGGTTTGGTATAAGCATTGAGATATCACATCACATGCTATAGGAAGGGTCTCAGGATTGGAATGGGAAGGACTTGGATATCACTTCTCATGCTATAGGCAGGGTCTCAGGTTTGGAAAGGGAAGGAGATGGATATCACATTTCATGTTAGAGGTAGGATCTCAGGTTTGGTATTAGAGGCATTGAGATATCACATCTCATGCTATCAGAAGGGTCTCAGGATTGGAATGGGAAGGAGTTGGATATCACATTTCATGCTAAAGGGAGGGTCTCAGGTTTGGAAGGGGAAGGATTTGGAAATCACATCTCATATTATAGGAAGGATCTCAGGTTTGGTATTAGAAGCATTGAGATATCACATCTCATGCTATCGGAAGGATCTCAGGTTTGGTATAAGAGGCATTGAGATATCACATCTCATGCTATCATAAGGGTCTCAGGATTGGAATGGGAAGGAGTTGGATATCACATCTCATGTTATAGGAAGGATCTCAGGTTTGGTATTAGAAGCATTGAGACATCACATCTCATGCTATAGGAAGGGTCTCAGGATTGGAATGGGAAGGAGTTGGATATCACATCTCATGCTATAGGAAGGGTCTCAGGTTTGGTATAAGCATTGAGATATCACATCTCATGCTATAGGAAGGGTCTCAGGATTGGAATGGGAAGGATTTGGATATCACATCTTATGCTATAGGAAGGGTCTCAGGTTTGGTATAAGCATGGAGATATCACTTCTCATGCTATAGGAAGGGTCTCAGGATTGGAATGGGAAGGAGTTGGATATCACATCTCATGCTATAGGAAGGGTCTCAGATTTGGTATAAGCATTGAGATATCACATCTCATGCTATAGGAAGGGTCTCAGGATTGGAATGGGAAGGAGTTGTATATGACATCTCAGGCCATAGGAAGGGTCTCAGATTTGGTATAAGCATTGAGATATCACATCTCATGATATCGGAAGGGTCTCAGGATTGGAATGGGAAGGAGTTGGATATCACATTTCATGATAAAGGAAGGGTCTAAGGTTTGGAAGGGGAAGGATTTGGATATCACATCTCATGTTATAGGACGGGTCTCAGGTTTGGTATTAGAAGCATTGAGATATCAAGTCTCATGGTATAAGAAGGGTCTCAGGATTGGAATGGGAAGGAGTTTGATATCACATCTCATGCCATAGTATGGGTCTCAGGTTTGGTAGAAGCATTGGGATATCACATCTCATGCTATCGGAAGGGTATCAGTATTGGATTTGGAAGGAGTTGGATATCCCATCTCATGCTATAGGAAGGGTCTCAGGTTGGAATGGGAAGGAGTTGGATATCACATTTCATGTTATAGGAAGGGTCTCAGGATTGGAATGGGAAGGACTTGGATATCATATCTCATGCTATAGGAAGGCTCTCAGGTTTGGAAGGGGAAGGAGTTGGATATCACATTTCATGTTAGAGGAAGGATCTCAGGTTTGGTATTAGAGGCCTTGAGATATCACATCTCATGCTATAGGAAGGGTCTCAGGATTGGAATGGGAAGGAGTTGGATATCACATCTCAAGCTATAGGAAGGGTCTCAGGTTTGGTATAAGCATTGAGATATCACATCTCATGCTATAGGAAGGGTCTCAGGATTGGAATGGGAAGAAGTTGGATATCACATCGCATGCTATAGGAAGGGTCTCAGGTTTGGTATAAGCATTGAGATATCACATCTCATGCTATAGGAAGGGTCTCAGGATTGGAATGGGAAGGAGTTGTATATGCCATCTCATGCCATAGGAAGGGTCTCAGGTTTGGTATAAGCATTGAGATATCACATCACATGCTATAGGAAGGGTCTCAGGATTGGAATGGGAAGGACTTGGATATCACATATCATGCTATAGGCAGGGTCTCAGGTTTGGAAAGAGAAGGAGATGGATATCACATTTCATGTTAGAGGTAGGATCTCAGGTTTGGTATTAGAGGCATTGAGAAATCACATCTCATGCTATCAGAAGGGTCTCAGGATTGGAATGGGAAGGAGTTGGATATCACATCTCATGCTAAAGGGAGGGTCTCAGGTTTGGAAGGGGAAGGATTTGGAAATCACATCTCATATTATAGGAAGGATCTCAGGTTTGGTATTAGAAGCATTGAGATATCACATCTCATGCTATCGGAAGGATCTCAGGTTTGGTATTGGAAGCATTGAGACATCACATCTCATGCTATAGGAATGGTCTCAGGATTGGAATGGGTAGGAGTTGGATGTTACATTCTTGCTATAGGAAGGGTCTCATGTTTGGAATGGGAAGGAGTTGGATATCACATATGCTATAGGAAGTGTCTTAGGTTTGGAACGGGAAGGAGTTGGATCTCACATCTCATGTTATAGGAAGGGTCTCAGGTTTGGTATAAGCATTGAGATATCACATCTCTGCTATCAGGAGTGGCTCAGGATTGGAATGGGAAGGAGTTGGATATCCCATCTCATGTTAAAGGACGGGTCTCTGGTTTGGTATTAGAATCATTGAGATATCACATCGCTGTTAGGAAAGATTTCGTAATTGTAGGGAATTTTCCTTCCATGTGGCAACCCCTAAACTTTTTGCTATTGTTTTTAACCTTGTTCTTGACTTTGCCAGAGAAGTACAGCCTTCTGCCGCACTTCTCTGGGCTTTCGCTCCTTTCTTACGGGGAAACTGACATGCCCTTAAGACAGTCAGTACCGGGGAACGCTGTTTCCCGTAGTTTCTTTTATCATGTTGCGGCTTTAGTGCAACATGACACAAGAGGGCACTGTAAGCTAAGTTACAGCTCTCTTGGGTCTCTAGCCTTCTACAGGCCCTAGATACTCTTTTAGGATGGTATTTGATCGGTGCAAGTCATTCAGGGACTGGAATGGTGGCAGCGATCGTTTTGTTTATTTTGAGCTCCTTTTGGCGTTCTGAGCACGTTTTTCGCACTGAACCCAAAATGGTGGCCTGGCTCCCAAAATGGCCAGACCACGAGGCTCCTTTGTCCTGTCCACTGACCGTCTTGCTCCCTTCACCTTCCCCAGGTCGGGCGACCCGGGGCCTTCCTTATTTGGGCATGTACTTTCCCGCGAAACGTGGTTGCTTTCGCGGGCTTCTACATGTCGTTTGTGTGCCTCCAGGGTGGGGGCTGGGATGTCTGGTCCCAATACACATCCTGGGTGCCAGAGAGTCTAGGGTGGTGTGAATGCCTGGGACCACCGTGGTCCGTGATTGGTCCACGTATGGTATGTGTGTTGATGAGCGGATCTCCCATTGGCTCCCCTCCGTTTTGGCGCGAAGGGAACCGTGGATAAGAGGGAGCTGGAAACACCACTACCAGGTCGATCTCCTGAGTTCTCACGAACGAAGGAATACAGGAGCCAAGTATCCTGCAACCAAGAGGCTGGACCGAGGAATCGCTGGTGACCCGCTGAAGGAATCCTCCTTTGCACTGCTGTCGTCCTGTGAAACCCTTTCCTCCTTGGATCGAACCAGAAGGCCTGTACTGGTGCTTCGACCTTTGGAATAGCAGGAACAGCTATTCCCGGCGACTTCATCCTCTCCTGCCAAGTAAGCCTTCGGAAGTGTCTCTGGGCCATCCAGTTGACTGACCAGCTTACAAGGGAGTCCTGCTCTGTAACCGCCGCCAGGTTGTGTTGTATTCCGAGTCCTTGTCACTCTCCCACGCTTCGTACACTTGGCGTTCCCAAGTCTGAAGGGAGGAGTGTACATTTGGCTCGAATACACACGGCCGCTCCGTTGTCCTGCTGCGGCAACAAACTGTGCTGGTTTCGTCGATTGGGACGTCTTTTTGCTCTACACGACTACGAGGCGTTCCCTGCTCTTCTGAACCTGCCAGCTGCTAAAACGAACGTGGAGAAGCCTGGGTCTGCTTGCTTCGGGGACCGGTGAGTAGTTTAGCTAGGATCTGGTCGCCCTCCTGCAGTATCCCATTGCTTTTCCCTGCTGTGTAAAAACAGCACCCTTTTGGCCGTACTCGCGCTCTGCTTCTGCCCGCTGTGGAGGCTGCGCTTGAGTTACGGAACCTGTTCTCCTTCTGCTGTGCACTAACCCGAACTGCCTGACTTCCTCCGAAGAGCTTCCCCTTTTGCCCGTTGGCACCGGCGTGGCAGGTACTTTGAGCACAAGGCTCCACTCTTCGCAGGGCTCGGACTTCCATCTAGTAGGTGCCTCTGAAGGCGAACTGAGTCTAAAGCGGTATCGCACTGCCTGTTTTCCTTCCCTGGCAGGTGGACTACATATTTCGTGCTTTAAACGCTTGCGACTGTGTATTTGTATATATATTGTGTTGATATGGTATGTGTTGGTTTAATATTGTGATATTGTGATTTTCTCGCTACGGTCATTATTTTAAAGGCCTTAAAATAAATGTGTATCTATTTTTGATATAACAACTGTTTGGAGTAGTTTGTAAGCGCTCTTGCTTTGTGTGCTCATTGCGGGCTTTCAGTCACCCTCACCCCTCTTGAGACCTAGTCTTGACCGCCGCGATCGCTACCTTGATTGGTCTGGCTTGTCCAGAGGTTACCCTGTTCCAAGTAATTAGGTTGGCCTTCTGAACTTCTGCGCCACCAGGACAGAGTTCAGAAATCCGTCTTAACAAATTGGTGTACAGCGGTGGGATACGACTGAAGGTATCCAGTGTTGCGCTCGAACTAGGCATTTCAGGTTATTCCAAACAGTACACGTAGTGAATTGTTATAGAATAACTTTAAAAAGGCCATAGTCCTATCAAACAGTATGGAAGCAAATACCTTGTTAACTTTAAATGCTTCCAAATCAGAAACATTGAAAAAGATGTGTGCGGAGAGAGGTGTTTCCTCTCAAGGCACAAAATTGGAAATGATCCAGAGAATCGTGGCGTGGCAAGAAGCGCAGCTTGACGCTATAACTTCAGAGGACAGTGCAGAAGGTGGTGGGGCTGCTCTCACTGGTAGAACCGACGGTTCTGCCGCTGCACTGATCCATCGCGACCACGAGGACAGGGAGGATGTAATGTTTAATGTTTCCTCTGCCAGTGTTGATGGGGAGGCTATGCTTGAATTCAAGAAGCAAGAGCTGCGGTTTAGGCAGCAGGAGCTTGAATTCAGCATAGCCAAACTAAAAATTGAACAGGCAGAAAAACAGAAAGACAGGGATCACCAGTTGGAACTGGCCAAGCTTCAGGTTGCAAATGGGTCCAAGGGTCCTGGACATGGGTCTGGGGCTTCCTCTCATCCACGGTTTCCAAAAGATCTGCTCAGTGTATATGAAGAAAGGAATGACATTATGGACTGGCTGAATGCGTTTGAGTATGCATGCGAGGTTCAAAAAGTTGACAGTGCTGATAAGATTGCGTGGTTGCTCAGTAGACTGCCCCATTCTGGCTGTAGTGCCATTATGGAAATGTCGAAGGCTGAGCGGGCTGATTTCGCAATGTTAAAGCAAACTCTCATTTTAAAGTTTGGGAAGACTCCGGCCCAATATTTAAAGCGTTTTCGAGAGTATAAGAAAAAGGAAGGTGGTACTTGGGTATCTTATGTCGCTGAATCCTTGAAAAACTTAACTGGCTGGGTCGAAGATTATAAGGTTTCTACCTTCGAAGGCATGATAAATCTTGTCATGCTGGAACATATTTTTGCTTCTTCTTCCCCGGAGCTTAAGCAGCATTTGGCCGATTCGAAGGAGATAGATCCTAAGAAGCTGGCCATTGCAGCAGACTTATGGGTGTCACATCGAGTGTCCCATAAGGACAAAACTCATCCTGGTAAGCAGGAGGAAGGGAAAAAGTCCAAAGATATGGAGGGTGGGGAATCTGCTAAATCTTCTTCCCATAAGGGCCACAAAAAGAAAAACAAGGGTAAGACACAAGAGAACTCACAGGGTAGTGGATGTCAGCCTCCGAAACAGAACTCTGGTTACAATAAGCCTCCCTACGTAAACAGACCCACTGGGGCTTGTTTGTCTTGTGGAGCAACTGACCATGTGAAGGGGGATCCCCGGTGTAAGGTTAGACCTTTGGGGGTCCACTCCGCTAATCTGGCCTTCTCCTCCTACGAGGAAGAAGAGATTACAGGAGCATCCTTCTCCTCAGACTCATTTCCCAGCGGGATAGAGGCTGAGGTAGTTTTAGTGTCCCTGGGTTCCTGGGAGCCTAAAGTCGCAGAGGCTTATGCTAGGATTCCGGATAATACCAAGCACTACTTTAAAGACAGTGTGCTGATCAATGGAGTGGATACTCCAGCTCTTAGGGATAGTGGGTGCAGTCGCACTGTAGTGGATTCTACCTTGGTAGACTCAGAGGAAGTTGCCAGAGCTACTCTGATGCCCACTAAGTTGGCTGACAGCCCCCTCCGTATGTTTCCCGTGATCCCTGTAAATCTTACTTTAAATGGTACAGCAGTCAGGATTCCAGTGAGCATTCAGAGAAACGTCCCGGGAAAGGTCTTGTTAGGTAATGATCTCAGAGCTTTAGGGCTCGTAGGAGACACTGCCGAAAGACCCTACACACGGTCTCAAGCACGGGCAGCATTGGCCAAGTCCAATACGCCGCCCCAGCCGAAGGGGAAGCCCAAGGCGAAAGGAGTCTACAAGTCAAAACGAGGGAAAGAGAATATTCCCCCGAGCTCGCCTACCACTGCGGTGGAGGAAGTTGGTCAATCGCCCGGGCCTGACGAGGAGGTGGCGATGCCTGAAGTATTCGACCCCAACGATCATCCTGAACTAAAAGACTTGTTAGTTGAAGGAGGTCCTGATAGGGACGAATTCAGTAAAGGCCAACGTGAGTGCCCATCTCTGGAAGGCCTAAGGAGACAGGCCTGCTCCCAGCTTGAGGGTGAACCTCCTGGGATGCGTAGGATTTACCAGGAAGGTGGACTCCTGTATAGTGAGCCCACAGAGTCTACAGAAGGAGACCATAGGAGGTTGGTGGTTCCCCTTGCTGTTAGGCCCTTCCTCCTGCAGTTGGCACATGAAGTTCCCATTGCTGGTCACCTCGGTATGAGGAAAACCAAGCAAAGGTTATCCATGCACTTCTACTGGCCCAAGATGGGGGAGCAAGTAGAAAGTCACTGCAGGAGTTGTGCCTCCTGCCAGTTGTCTGGTAAGGTTGGCGCGACAATCCAAGCTCCGTTGGTACCGCTCCCAGTTGTGGGGGTACCATTTGAAAGGGTAGGGATCGACATGGTTGGTCCCCTTGACCCGCAAACATCCTCAGGCAATAGGTTTATCCTGGTGCTGGTCGACCATGCAACCAGGTATCCTGAGGCCGTCCCATTTACAACTGTAACTGCCAAGCCAGTTGCAGAAGCTTTACTCGGCATGTTTACTAGGGTTGGCTTCCCTAAAGAAGTTGTGTCGGATCATGGCAGCAACTTTATGTCGAAGTATAGGCAGGCTATGTGGAAAGAATGTGGGGTCACCTACAGGTTCTCTTCTGCATACCACCCCCAGACCAATGGTCTGGGGGGGCGTTTCGACAGGACGTTAACGAGCATGATTGGGGCTCTGGAGGAGCCCCAGAGAAGAAAATGGGATCTTCTTGTTTCATGCTTACTGTTTGCCTACCGAGAGGTACCACAGGAGGGTGTTGGCTTCAGCCCCTTCAAACTTCTGTTCGGTCATCCCGTACGGGGACCCTTAGCCATTGTCAAGGAGGGATGGGAGATGCCCACTCCCCCTGTTACTACCAATGTAGTTGATTATGTGCTAGGGCTCAGAAAACGGATGGTACTTCTGATGGGCTTGGCTAGTGATAAATTGAAGGCAGGGCAAGCGCTGGTGAAACCTTGGTACGACCAGAAAGCTTCCCTCATCAACTTTACACTTGGTCAGCAAGTCCTGATCATGAATCCCATAAGGCCTCAAGCTTTACAGGACAATTGGTCAGGCCCTTACCCAGTGGTGGAGCCCCTGGGTGAGGTTAACTATTCAGTGGACCTTGGAAGGCCTGGAAAGGCTCCCAAAGTGTTTCACATGAATAGGCTGAAGGCTTTCGTCCCAAGCGGCGAAATCGCAGCACTGCTATTGGCTTCAGACGTTGAGGAAGAGGAGTCTGAACCTCTCCCCGACCTGTTCCAAAGCAGTCCTTCAGAGAGCTCTTTTGAGGGTGTCCGCGTGGCCCCTCACCAAAATGGACAAGGCTCAGTGGTTTACCTTGGACATGAAGTAGGTGGAGGGAGGAGACAGCCTCTACTCAGTCAGGTACAAGCAGTACAAGACTGGCCTACCCCCACTACGCAAACCCAAGTGAGAGCCTTTTTAGGACTCACGGGGTATTACCGCACTTTTGTGGCAGACTATGGCACCATAGCTGCTCCTCTGACTGCCCTCACAACTCCGAAGAAACCCAAGAAGGTAACTTGGACCGACGAGTGTGAGAAGGCCTTCAATGGCTTAAAAGACTCCTTGTGCCAGGCCCCTGTCCTTAGGGCCCCGGATTATCAAAGACCTTTTATCGTGCAGACGGATGCCTCTGACACTGGGATAGGAGCTGTACTATCACAAGTAGATGAGAAGGGTAAGGAACACCCTATCGGTTTTATTAGTCGCCAGTTTAAGGACAGAGAGCTCAGATGGTCCACGGTAGAGAAAGAATGTTTCTCTGTTGTGTGGGCCCTAAGGAAGCTGAGGCCCTACCTCTATGGGACCCACTTCACTGTGCAGACTGACCATAAGCCGTTAAAGTGGCTAATGAACATGAAGGGGGAGAATCCAAAGTTGCTTAGGTGGTCCATAAGTCTACAAGGCTTCGACTTCACTATTGAGCATAGGCCAGGTGTCCAACATAGCAATGCTGATGGGTTGTCCAGAATGTTTAACCGACCTGAACAAGAGACTCATCCAGGGGTGGATTAGTTCCCCCTGTCCATAGTCTGGGAGGGGCGAGTGTTAGGAAAGATTTCGTAATTGTAGGGAATTTTCCTTCCATGTGGCAACCCCTAAACTTTTTGCTATTGTTTTTAACCTTGTTCTTGACTTTGCCAGAGAAGTACAGCCTTCTGCCGCACTTCTCTGGGCTTTCGCTCCTTTCTTACGGGGAAACTGACATGCCCTTAAGACAGTCAGTACCGGGGAACGCTGTTTCCCGTAGTTTCTTTTATCATGTTGCGGCTTTAGTGCAACATGACACAAGAGGGCACTGTAAGCTAAGTTACAGCTCTCTTGGGTCTCTAGCCTTCTACAGGCCCTAGATACTCTTTTAGGATGGTATTTGATCGGTGCAAGTCATTCAGGGACTGGAATGGTGGCAGCGATCGTTTTGTTTATTTTGAGCTCCTTTTGGCGTTCTGAGCACGTTTTTCGCACTGAACCCAAAATGGTGGCCTGGCTCCCAAAATGGCCAGACCACGAGGCTCCTTTGTCCTGTCCACTGACCGTCATGCTCCCTTCACCTTCCCCAGGTCGGGCGACCCGGGGCCTTCCTTATTTGGGCATGTACTTTCCCGCGAAACGTGGTTGCTTTCGCGGGCTTCTACATGTCGTTTGTGTGCCTCCAGGGTGGGGGCTGGGATGTCTGGTCCCAATACACATCCTGGGTGCCAGAGAGTCTAGGGTGGTGTGAATGCCTGGGACCACCGTGGTCCGTGATTGGTCCACGTATGGTATGTGTGTTGATGAGCGGATCTCCCATTTGCTCCCCTCCGTTTTGGCGCGAAGGGAACCGTGGATAAGAGGGAGCTGGAAACACCACTACCAGGTCGATCTCCTGAGTTCTCCCGAACGAAGGAATACAGGAGCCAAGTATCCTGCAACCAAGAGGCTGGACCGAGGAATCGCTGGTGACCCGCTGAAGGAATCCTCCTTTGCACTGCTGTCGTCCTGTGAAACCCTTTCCTCCTTGGATCGAACCAGAAGGCCTGTACTGGTGCTTCGACCTTTGGAATAGCAGGAACAGCTATTCCCGGCGACTTCATCCTCTCCTGCCAAGTAAGCCTTCGGAAGTGTCTCTGGGCCATCCAGTTGACTGACCAGCTTACAAGGGAGTCCTGCTCTGTAACCGCCGCCAGGTTGTGTTGTATTCCGAGTCCTTGTCACTCTCCCACGCTTCGTACACTTGGCGTTCCCAAGTCTGAAGGGAGGAGTGTACATTTGGCTCGAATACACACGGCCGCTCCGTTGTCCTGCTGCGGCAACAAACTGTGCTGGTTTCGTCGATTGGGACGTCTTTTTGCTCTACACGACTACGAGGCGTTCCCTGCTCTTCTGAACCTGCCAGCTGCTGAAACGAACGTGGAGAAGCCTGGGTCTGCTTGCTTCGGGGACCGGTGAGTAGTTTAGCTAGGATCTGGTCGCCCTCCTGCAGTATCCCATTGCTTTTCCCTGCTGTGTAAAAACAGCACCCTTTTGGCCGTACTCGCGCTCTGCTTCTGCCCGCTGTGGAGGCTGCGCTTGAGTTACGGAACCTGTTCTCCTTCTGCTGTGCACTAACCCGAACTGCCTGACTTCCTCCGAAGAGCTTCCCCTTTTGCCCGTTGGCACCGGCGTGGCAGGTACTTTGAGCACAAGGCTCCACTCTTCGCAGGGCTCGGACTTCCATCTAGTAGGTGCCTCTGAAGGCGAACTGAGTCTAAAGCGGTATCGCACTGCCTGTTTTCCTTCCCTGGCAGGTGGACTACATATTTCGTGCTTTAAACGCTTGCGACTGTGTATTTGTATATATATTGTGTTGATATGGTATGTGTTGGTTTAATATTGTGATATTGTGATTTTCTCGCTACGGTCATTATTTTAAAGGCCTTAAAATAAATGTGTATCTATTTTTGATATAACAACTGTTTGGAGTAGTTTGTAAGCGCTCTTGCTTTGTGTGCTCATTGCGGGCTTTCAGTCACCCTCACCCCTCTTGAGACCTAGTCTTGACCGCCGCGATCGCTACCTTGATTGGTCTGGCTTGTCCAGAGGTTACCCTGTTCCAAGTAATTAGGTTGGCCTTCTGAACTTCTGCGCCACCAGGACAGAGTTCAGAAATCCGTCTTAACAATCGCATGCTGTAGGAAGGGTCTAAGGATTGGAATGGGATGGACTTGGATATCACATCTCATGCTATAGGTAGGCTCAGGTTTGGTATAAGCATTGAGATATCACATCTCATGCTATAGGAAGGGTCTCATGATTGGAATGGGAAGGATTTGGATATCACATCTCATGCTATAGGAAGGGTCTCAGGTTTGGTATAAGCATGGAGATATCACTTCTCATGCTATAGGAAGGGTCTCAGAATTGGAATGGGAAGGTGTTGGATATCACATCTCATGCTATAGGAAGGGTCTCAGATTTGGTATAAGCATTGAGATATCACATCTCATGCTATAGGAAGGGTCTCAGGATTGCAATGGGAAGGAGTTGTATATGACATCTCAGGCCTTAAGAAGGGTCTCAGGTTTGGTATAAGCATTGAGATATCACATCTCTGCTATCGGAAGGGTCTCAGGATTGGAATGGGAAGGAGTTGGATATCCCATCTCATGTTATAGGAAGGGTCTCAGGTTTGGTATTAGAAGCATTGAGATATCACATCTCATGCTATAGGAAGGGTCTCAGGATTGGAATGGGAAGGACTTGGATGTCACATCTCATGCTATAGGGAGGGTCTCAAGTTTGATATTAGAAGCATTGAGATAACAAATCTCATGATATCGGAAGAGTCTCAGGATTGGAATGGAAAGGAGTTGGATATCACATCTCATTATAAAGGAAGGGTCTAAGGTTTGGAAGGGGAAGGATTTGGATATCACATCTCATGTTATAGGACGGGTCTCAGGTTTGGTATTAGAAGCATTGAGATATCAAGTGTCATGGTATAAGAAGGGTCTCAGAATTGGAATGGGAAGGAGTTGGATATCACATCTCAAGCTATAGGAAGCGTCTCAGGATTGGAATGGGAAGGAGTTTGATATCACATCTCATGCCATAGTATGGGTCTCAGGTTTGGTAGAAGAATTGGGATATCACATCTCATGCTATCGGAAGGGTATCAGTATTGGATTTGGAAGGAGTTGGATATCCCATCTCATGCTATAGGAAGGGTCTCAGGTTAGAATGGGAAGGAGTTGGATATCACATTTCATGTTATAGGAAGGGTCTCAGGATTGGAATGGGAAGGACTTGGATATCATATCTCATGCTATAGGAAGGCTCTCAGGTTTGGAAGGGGAAGGAGTTGGATATCACATTTCATGTTAGAGGAAGGATCTCAGGTTTGGTATTAGAGGCCTTGAGATATCAAATCTCATGCTATAGGAAGGGTCTCAGGATTGGAATGGGAAGGAGTTGGATATCACATCTCAAGCTATAGGAAGGGTCTCAGGTTTGGTATAAGCATTGAGATATCACATCTCATGCTATAGGAAGGGTCTCAGGATTGGAATGGGAAGAAGTTGGATATCACATCTCATGCTATAGGAAGGGTCTCAGGTTTGGTATAAGCATTGAGATATCACATCTCATGCTATAGGAAGGGTCTCAGGGTTGGAATGGGAAGGAGTTGTATATGACATCTCATGCCATAGGAAGGGTCTCAGGTTTGGTATAAGCATTGAGATATCACATCACATGCTATAGGAAGGGTCTCAGGATTGGAATGGGAAGGAGTTGGATATCACATCTCATGCTATAGGCAGGGTCTCAGGTTTGGAAAGGGAAGGAGATGGATATCACATTTCATGTTAGAGGTAGGATCTCAGGTTTGGTATTAGAGGCATTGAGATATCACATCTCATGCTATCAGAAGGGTCTCAGGATTGGAATGGGAAGGAGTTGGATATCACATTTCATGCTAAAGGGAGGGTCTCAGGTTTGGAAGGGGAAGGATTTGGAAATCACATCTCATATTATAGGAAGGATCTCAGGTTTGGTATTAGAAGCATTGAGATATCACATCTCATGCTATCGGAAGGATCTCAGGTTTGGTATAAGAGGCATTGAGATATCACATCTCATGCTATCATAAGGGTCTCAGGATTGGAATGGGAAGGAGTTGGATATCACATCTCATGTTATATGAAGGATCTCAGGTTTGGTATTAGAAGCATTGAGACATCACATCTCATGCTATAGGAAGGGTCTCAGGATTGGAATGGGAAGGAGTTGGATATCACATCTCATGCTATAGGAAGGGTCTCTGGTTTGCTATAAGCATTGAGATATCACATCTCATGCTATAGGAAGGGTCTCAGGATTGGAATGGGAAGGAGTTGTATATGACATCTCATGCCGTAGGAAGGGTCTCAGGTTTGGTATAAGCATTGAGATATCACATCTCTGCTATCGGAAAGGTCTCAGGATTGGAATGGGAAGGAGTTGGATATCCCATCTCATGTTATAGGAAGAGTCTCAGGTTTGGTATTAGAAGCATTGAGATATCACATCTCATGCTATAGGAAGTGTCTCAGGATTGGAATGGGAAGGACTTGGATATCACATCTCATGCTATAGGGAGGATCTCACGTTTAATATTAGAAGCATTGAGATATCACATATGCTATAGGAAGGGTCTCAGGATTGGAATGGGAAGGAGCTGGATATCACATCTCATGCTATAGGATGGATCTCAGGTTTGGTATAAGCAGTGAGATATCACATCTCATGCTATAGGAAGTGTCTCAGGATTGGAATGGGAAGGAGTTGGATATCACATCTCATGTTATAGGAAGGATCTCAGGTTTGGTATAAGCATTGAGATATCACATCTCTGCTATCGGAAGGGTCTCAGGATTGGAATGGGAAGGAGTTGGATATTCCCATCTCATGTTATAGGAAGGGTCTCAGGTTTGGTATTAGAAGCATTGAGACATCACATCTCATGCTATAGGAAGGGTCTCAGGATTGGAATGGGAAGGACTTGGATATCACATCTCATGCTATAGGGAGGGTCTCAAGTTTGATATTAGAAGCATTGAGATATCACATCTCATGATATCGGAAGGGTCTCAGGATTGGAATGGGAAGGAGTTGGATATCACATCTCATGATAAAGGAAGGGTCTAAGGTTTGGAAGGGGAAGGATTTGGATATCACATCTCATGTTATAGGGCGGGTCTCAGGTTTGGTATTAGAAGCATTGAGATATCAAGTCTCATGGTATAGGAAGGGTCTCAGAATTAGAATGGGAAGGAGTTGGATATCACATCTCAAGCTATAGGAAGGGTCTCAGGATTGGAATGGGAAGGAGTTTGATATCACATCTCATGCCATAGTATGGGTCTCAGGTTTGGTATAAGCATTGGGATATCACATCTCATGCTATCGGAAGGGTATCAGGATTGGATTTGGAAGGAGTTGGATATCCCATCTCATGCTATAGAAAGGGTCTCAGGTTGGAATGGGAAGGAGTTGGATATCACATCTCATGTTATAGGAAGGGTCTCAGGATTGGAATGGGAAGGACTTGGATATCACATCTCATGCTATAGGAAGGCTCTCAGGTTTGGAAGGGGAAAGAGTTGGATATCACATTTCATGTTAGAGGTAGGATCTCAGGTTTGGTATTAGAGGCATTGAGATATCACATCTCATGCTATCAGAAGGGTCTCAGGATTGGAATGGGAATGAGTTGGATATCACATTTCATGCTAAAGGGAGGGTCTCAGGTTTGGAAGGGGAAGGATTTGGATATCACATCTCATGTTATAAGAAGGAGCTCAGGTTTGGTATTAGAAGCATTGAGATATCACATCTCATGCTATCGGAAGGATCTCAGGTTTGGTATTAGAAGCATTGAGATATCACATCTCATGCTATCAGAAGGGTCTCAGGATTGGAATGGGAAGGAGTTGGATATCACATCTCATGCTAAAGGGAGGGTCTCAGGTTTGGAAGGGGAAGGATTTGGATATCACATCTCATTTTATCGGAAGGATCTCAGGTTTGGTATTAGAAGTATTGAGATATCACATCTCATGCTATAGGAAGGGTCTCAGGATTGGAATGGGAAGGAGTTGGATATCACATCTCAAGCTATAGGAAGGGTCTCAGGTTTGGTATAAGCATTGAGATATCACATGACATGCTATAGGAAGGGTCTCAGGATTGGAATGGGAAGGTGTTGTATATGACATCTCATGCCATAGGAAGGGTCTCAGGTTTGGTATAAGCATTGAGATATCACATCACATGCTATAGGAAGGGTCTCAGGATTGGAATGGGAAGGACTTGGATATCACATCTCATGCTATAGGCAGGGTCTCAGGTTTGGAAAGGGAAGGAGTTGGATATCACATTTCATGTTAGAGGTAGGATATCAGGTTTGGTATTAGAGGCATTGAGATATCACATCTCATGCTATCAGAAGGGTCTCAGGATTGGAATGGGAAGGAGTTGGATATCACATCTCATGCTAAAGGGAGAGTCTCAGGTTTGGAAGGGGAAGGATTTGGATATCACATCTCATGTTATAGGAAGGATCTCAGGTTTGGTATTAGAGGCATTGAGATATCACATCTCATGCTATCATAAGGGTCTCAGGATTGGAATGGGAAGGAGTTGGATATCACATCTCATGCTAAAGGGAGGGTCTCAGGTTTGGAAGGGGAAGAATTTGGATATCACATCACATGTTATAGGAAGGATCTCAGGTTTGGTATTAGAAGCATTGAGATATCACATCTCATGCTATCGGAAGGGTCTCAGGATTGGAATGGGAAGGAGTTGGATATCACATCTCATGCTATAGGAAGGGTCTCAGGTTTGGAACGGGAAGGAGTTGGATATCACATCTCATGTTATAGGAAGAGTCTCAGGTTTGGTATAAGCATTGAGATATCACATCTCTGCAATCGGAAATGTCTCAGGATTGGGATGGGAAGGAGTTGGATATCACATCTCATGCTATAGGAAGGGTCTCAGGTTTGGAACGGGAAGGAGTTGGATATCACATTTCATGCTATAGGAAGGCTCTCAGGTTTGGAAGGGGAAAGAGTTGGATATCACATTTCATGTTAGAGGTAGGATCTCAGGTTTGGTATTAGAGGCATTGAGATATCACATCTCATGCTATCAGAAGGGTCTCAGGATTGGAATGGGAAGGAGTTGGATATCACATCTCATGCTAAAGGGAGGGTCTCAGGTTTGGAAGGGGAAGGATTTGCATATCACATCTCATGTTATAAGAAGGAGCTCAGGTTTGGTATTAGAAGCATTGAGATATCACATCTCATGCTATCGGAAGGATCTCAGGTTTGGTATTAGAAGCATTGAGATATCACATCTCATGCTATCAGAAGGGTCTCAGGATTGGAATGGGAAGGAGTTGGATATCACATCTCATGCTAAAGGGAGGGTCTCAGGTTTGGAAGGGGAAGGATTTGGATATCACATCTCATGTTATCGGAAGGATCTCAGGTTTGGTATTAGAAGTATTGAGATATCACATCTCATACTATAGGAAGGGTCTCAGGATTGGAATGGGAAGGAGTTGGATATCACATCTCAAGCTATAGGAAGGGTCCAGGTTTGGTATAAGCATTGAGATATCACATCACATGCTATAGGAAGGGTCTCAGGATTGGAATGGGAAGGAGTTGTATATGACATCTCATGCCATAGGAAGGGTCTCAGGTTTGGTATAAGCATTGAGATATCACATCACATGCTATAGGAAGGGTCTCAGGATTGGAATGGGAAGGACTTGGATATCACATCTCATGCTATAGGCAGGGTCTCAGGTTTGGAAAGGGAAGGAGTTGGATATCACATTTCATGTTAGAGGTAGGATATCAGGTTTGGTATTAGAGGCATTGAGATATCACATCTCATGCTATCAGAAGGGTCTCAGGATTGGAATGGGAAGGAGTTGGATATCACATCTCATGCTAAAGGGTGGGTCTCAGGTTTGGAAGGGGAAGGATTTGGATATCACATCTCATGTTATAGGAAGGATCTCAGGTTTGGTATTAGAGGCATTGAGATATCACATCTCATGCTATCAGAAGGGTCTCAGGATTGGAATGGGAAGGAGTTGGATATCACATCTCATGCTAAAGGGAGGGTCTCAGGTTTGGAAGGGGAAGAATTTGGATATCACATCACATGTTATAGGAAGGATCTCAGGTTTGGTATTAGAAGCATTGAGATATCACATCTCATGCTATCGGAAGGGTCTCAGGATTGGAATGGGAAGGAGTTGGATATCACATCTCATGCTATAGGAAGGGTCTCAGGTTTGGAACGGGAAGGAGTTGGATATCACATCTCATGTTATAGGAAGAGTCTCAGGTTTGGTATAAGCATTGAGATATCACATCTCTGCAATCGGAAATGTCTCAGGATTGGGATGGGAAGGAGTTGGATATCACATCTCATGCTATAGGAAGGGTCTCAGGTTTGGAATGGGAAGGAGTTGGATATTGTTAAGACGGATTTCTGAACTCTGTCCTGGTGGCGCAGAAGTTCAGATGGCCAACCTAATTTCTTGGAACAGGGTAACCTCTGGACAAGCCAGACCAATCAAGGTAGCGATCGCGGCGGTCAAGACTAGGTCTCAAGAGAGGTGAGGGTGACTGAAAGCCCGCAATGAGCACACAAAGCAAGGACACTTACAAACTACTCCAAACAGGTGCTATATTAAAAATATATACACATTTATTCCAAGGCCTTTAAAACAATGACCGTAGCGAGAAATCACAATACAACTCTAGTAAACCAACACATACCATACCAATACAATATATATACAAATACAAACAAGTCTCAAGCGTTAGATGCACGAAATGTGTAGTCCACCTAAAAGGGAAGGAAAACAGGCAGTGCGAAATAATGCTTAGACCCAGTCCGCCTTCAGAGGCACCTAACTAAAAGGAAGTCCGAGCCCTACGAAGAGTGGAGCCTTGTGCTCAAAAGTACCTGCACACGCTGGTGCCAACGGGCAAAAGGGGAGTCTCTTCGAGGGAGATCAGGCAGTTCAGTTTAGTGCACAAACGAAGAAGAACAGTGTTCCGCGACTCAAGGGCAGAAGCAGAGCGCGAGTACGGAAAGGCATGCTGTTTTGACACAGCGGGGAAAAGCTATGGGTTCCTGCAGGAGGGCGACCAGTTCCTAGCTATGCTACTCACCGGTCCCCGATGCAAGCAGACCCAGGCTTCTCCACGTCAGTTTCAGTCGCTGGCAGGTTCAGAAGAGCAGGGGATGTCTCGTCGTCGTGTTGAGTCTGCAGCAGCAGAGTTGAGTAAAAGACGTCCCAAACGAAGGAACTCGCACAGTTTGTTACCACAGCAGGGCAACGGAGCGGCCGTGTGTATCTGAGCCAAATGTACACTACTCACTTCAGACCTGGGAACGCCAAGTGTACGAATCGTGTGAGAGTGACAAGGACTCGATATACTACACAACCTGGTGGCAGTTACAGAGCAAGACTCCTGTGTAGGCTGGTCAGTCTGCTGGATGGGCCAGAGACGCTTCCGAAGGCTTACTAGCAGGAGCTGGTGAAGATGCCGAGAATAGCTGTCCCCGCTATTCCAAGGGTCGAAGTACTAGTACAGGCCTTCTGGTTCGATCAAAGGTGAAAAGGGTTTCACAAGGCGACAGCAGTGCAGAGGAGCAGTCCTTCAGCGGGTCACCAGCGATTCCTCGGTTCAGCCTCTTGGTTGCAGGATACTTGGCTCCTGTATTCCTTCGTTCGTGAGAACTCAGGAGATCGACATGGTAGTGGTGTTTCCAGCCCCCTCTTATCCACGGTTCCCTTCGTGCCAAAACGGTGGGGACCCAATGGGAGATCCGCTCATCAACACTCACACCATTCGTGGACCTATCACGGACCACGGTGGTCCCAGGCATTCACACGGGACCAGACATCCCAGCCCACATCCTGGAGGCACACACAAGACATGTAGAAGCCCGCGAAAGCATCCGTGTTTCGCGGGAAAGTACATGCCCAAATAAGGAAGGCCCCGGGTCGGCTCGACCTGGGGAAGGTGAAGGGAGCAAGACGGTCAGCGGACAGGATAAAGGAGCCTCGTGGTCTGGTCAATTTTGGGAGCCAGGCCATCATTTTGGGTTAAGTGCGAGAAACGCGCTTAGAACGCCAAAAGGAGCTCAAAACACAAGAAACGATCGCTGCCACCATTCACCGTCCGTGAATCACTTGCACCGATCAGTTACAATCCTGAAAGAGTATCTAGGGCCTGTAGAAGGCTAGAATCCCAAGAGAGCAGTAACTTAGCTTACAGTGCCCTCTTGTGTCATGTTGCACGAAAGCCGCAACATGATAAAAGAAACTACGGAAAACAGCGTTTCCCGGTACTGACTGTCTTAAGGCCATGCAAGTTTCCCCGTAAGAAAGGAGCGAAAGCCCAGAGGAGTGCGGCAGAAGGCTGCACTTCTCTGGCAAAGTCGAGAACAAGGTGAAAAACAACAGCAAAAAGTTTAGGGGTTGCCACATGGAAGGAAAATTACCTACAATTACGAAATCTTTCCTAACAGATATCACATCTCATGTTATAGGAAGAGTCTCAGGTTTGGTATAAGCATTGAGATATCACATCTCTGCAATCGGAAGTGTCTCAGGATTGGGATGGGAAGGAGTTGGATATCCCATCTCATGTTATAGGACGGGTCTCAGGATTGTTATTAGAATCATTGAGATATCATATATATTGCATGCTGTAGGAAGGGTCTAAGGATTGGAATGGGAAGGACTTGGATATCACATCTCATGCTATGGATAGGCTCTCAGGTTTGGAAAGGGAAGGAGTTGGATATCACATTTCATGTTAGAGGAAGGATCTCAGGTTTGGTATTAGAGGCATTGAGATATCACATCTCATGCTATAGGAAGGGTCTCAGGATTGGAATGGGAAGGAGTTGGATATCACATCTCATGCTATAGGAAGGGTCTCAGGTTTGGTATAAGCATTGAGATATCACATCTCATGCTATAGGAAGGGTCTCAGGATTGGAATGGAAGGAGTTGGATATCACATCTCATGTTAAACGAAGGATCTCAGGTTTGGTATTAGAAGCATTGAGACATCACATCTCATGCTATAGGAAGGGTCTCAGGATTGGAATGGGAAGGAGTTGGATATCACATCTCATGCTATAGGAAGGGTCTCAGGCTTGGTATAAGCATTGAGATATCACATCTCATGCTATCGGAAGGGTCTCAGGATTGGAATGGGAAGGAGTTGTATATGACATCTCAAGCCATAGGAAGGGTCTCAGGTTTGGTATAAGCTTTGAGATATCACATCTCTGCTATTGGAAGGGTCTCAGGATTGGAATGGGAAGGAGTTGGATATCCCATCTCATGTTATAGGAAGAGTCTCAGGTTTGGTATTAGAAGCATTGAGATATCACATCTCATGCTATAGGAAGTGTCTCAGGATTGGAATGGGAAGGACTTGGATATCACATCTCATGCTATAGGGAGGGTCTCAAGTTTGATATTAGAAGCATTGAGATATCACATCTTATGCTATAGGAAGGGTCTCAGGATTGGAATGGGAAGGAGTAGGATATCACATCTCATGCTATAGGAAGGATCTCAGGTTTGGTATGAGCATTGAGATATCACATCTCTTCAATCGGAAGGGTCTCAGGATTGGAATGGGAAGAGTTGGATATTCCCATCTCATGTTATAGGAAGGGTCTCAGGTTTGGTATTAGAAGCATTGAGATATCACATCTCATGCTATAGGAAGGGTCTCAGGATTGGAATGGGAAGGACTTGGATATCACATCTCATGCTATAGGGAGGGTCTCAAGTTTGATATTAGAAGCATTGAGATATCACATCTCACGATATCGGAAGGGTCTCAGGATTGGAATGGGAAGGAGTTGGATATCACATCTCATGATAAAGGAAGGGTCTAAGGTTTGAAGGGGAAGGATTTGGATATCACATCTCATGTTATAGGACAGGTCTCAGGTTTGGTATTAGAAGCACTGAGATATCAAGTCTCATGGTATAGGAAGGGTCTCAGAATTGGAATCAGAAAGAGTTGGATATCACATCTCAAGCTATAGGAAGGGTCTCAGGATTGGAATGGGAAGGAGTTTGATATCACATCTCATGCAATAGTATGGGTCTCAGGTTTGGTATAAGCATTGGGATATCACATCTCATGCTATCGGAAGGGTATCAGGATTGGATTTGGAAGGAGCTGGATATCCCATCTCATGCTATACGAAGGGTCTCAGGTTGGAATGGGAAGGAGTTGGATATCACATCTCATGTTATAGGAAGGGTCTCAGGATTGGAATGGGAAGGACTTGGATATCACATCTCATGCTATAGGAAGGCTCTCAGGTTTGGAAGGGGAAAGAGTTGGATATCACATTTCATGTTAGAGGTAGGATCTCAGGTTTGGTATTAGAGGCATTGAGATATCACATCTCATGCTATCAGAAGGGTCTCAGGATTGGAATGGGAAGGAGTTGGATATCACATCTCATGCTAAAGGGAGGGTCTCAGGTTTGGAAGGGGAAGGATTTGGATATCACATCTCATGTTATAGGAAGGATCTCAGGTTTGGTATTAGAAGCATTGAGATATCACATCTCATGCTATCGGAAGGATCTCAGGTTTGGTATTAGAAGCATTGAGATATCACATCTCATGCTATCAGAATGGTCTCAGGATTGGAATCGGAAGGAGTTGGATATCACATCTCATGCTAAAGGGAGGGTCTCAGGTTTGGAAGGGGAAGGATTTGGATATCACATCTCATGTTATCAGAAGGATCTCAGGTTTGGTATTAGAAGTATTGAGATATCACATCTCATGCTATAGGAAGGGTCTCAGGATTGGAATGGGAAGGAGTTGGATATCACATCTCAAGCTATAGGAAGGGTCTCAGGTTTGGTATAAGCATTGAGATATCACATCACATGCTATAGGAAGGGTCTCAGGATTGGAATGGGAAGGAGTTGGATATCACATCACATGTTATAGGAAAGATCTCAGGTTTGGTATTAGAAGCATTGAGACATCACATCTCATGTTATAGGAAGGGTCTCAGGATTGGAATGGGAAGAAGTTGGATATCACATCTCATGCTATAGGAAGAGTCTCAGGTTTGGTATAAGCATTGAGATATCACATCTCATGATATAGGAAGGGCTCAGGATTGGAATGGGAAGGAGTTGTATATGACATCTCATGCCATAGGAAGGGTCTCAGGTTTGGTATAAGCATTGAGATATCACATCACATGCTATAGGAAGGGTCTCAGGATTGGAATGGGAAGGACTTGGATATCACATCTCATGCTAAAGGGAGGGTCTCAGGTTTGGAAGGGGAAGGATTTGGATATCACATCTCATGTTATAGGAAGGATCTCAGGTTTGGTATAAGAAGCATTGAGATATCACATCTCATGCTATCGGAAGAATCTCAGATTTGGTATTAGAGGCATTGAGATATTACATCTCATGCTATCATAAGGGTCTCAGGATTGGAATGGGAAGGAGTTGGATATCACATCTCATGCTATAGGAAGGATCTCAGGTTTGGAACGGGAAGGAGTTGGATATCACATCTCATGCTATAGGAAGGGTCTCAGGTTTGGAACGGGAAGGAGTTGGAAATCCCATCTCATGTTATAGGACTGGTCTCAGGTTTGGTATTAGAAGCATTGAGATATCACATCACATGCTGTAGGAAGGGTCTCAGGTTTGGAATGGGAAGGAATTGGATATCACATCTCATGTTATAGGAAGGGTCTCAGGTTTGGTATAAGCATTGAGATATCACATCTCTGCTATCGGAAGTGTCTCAGGATTGGAATGGGAAGGAGTTGGATATCACATCTCATGTTATAGGACGGGTCTCAGGTTTGTTATTAGAATCATTGAGATATCATATTGCATGCTGTAGGAAGGGTCTAAGGATTGGAATGGGAAGGACTTTGATATCACATCTCATGCTATAGGTAGGCTCTCAGGTTTGGAAAGGGAAGGAGTTGGATATCACATTTCATGTTAGAGGAAGGATCTCAGGTTTGGTATTAGAGCCATTGGATATCACATCTCATGCTATAGGAAGGGTCTCAGGATTGGAATGGGAAGGAGTTGGATATCACATCTCATGCTATAGGAAGGGTTTTAGGTTTGGTATAAGCATTGAAATATCACATCTCATGCTATAGGAAGGGTCTCAGGATTGGAATGGGAAGGATCTGTATATGACATCTCATGCCATAGGAAGGGTCTCAGGTTTGGTATAAGCATTGAGATATCACATCTCTGCTTTCGGAAGGGTCTCAGGATTGGAATGGGAAGGAGTTGGATATCCCATCTCATGTTATAGGAAGAGTCTCAGGTTTGGTATTAGAAGCATTGAGATATCACATCTCATGCTATAGGAAGTGTCTCAGGATTGGAATGGGAAGGACTTGGATATCACATCTCATGCTATAGGGAGGGTCTCAAGTTTGATATTAGAAGCATTGAGATATCACATCTCATGCTATAGGAAGGGTCTCAGTATTGGAATGGGAAGGAGTTGGATATCACATCTCATGCTATAGGAAGGGTCTCAGGTTTGGTATAAGCATTGAGATATCACATCTCTGCTATCGGAAGGGTCTCAGGATTGGAATGGGAAGGAGTTGGATATTCCCATCTCATGTTATAGGAAGGGTCTATCAGGTCTTAGCATGAGACTCTTCCTATAACATGAGATGTGATATCCAACTCCTTCCCATTCCAATCCTGAGACCCTTCCGATAGCTTGAGATGTGATATCTCAATGCTTCTAATATCAATACTGAGACCCTCCCTATAGCATGAGATGTGATATCTAAGTCCTTCCCATTCCAATCCTGAGACCCTTCTGATAGCAGAGATGTGATATCTCAATGCTTATACCAAACCTGAGACCCTTCCTATAGCATGAGATGTGATATCCAACTCCTTCCCATTCCAATCCTGAGACCCTTCCTATAGCATGATATGTGAAATCTCAATGCTTCTACCAAAACTGAGACCCTTCCTTTAGCATGAGATGTGATATCCAACTCCTTCCCATTCCAATCCTGAGACCAGTCCTATAGCATGAGATGTGATATCTCAATGCTTCTAATACCAAACCTGAGATCCTTCCTATAACATGAGATGTGATATCCAACTCCTTCCCATTCCAATCCTGAGACCCTTCCTATAGCATGAGATGTGATATCTCAATGCTTCTAATACCAAACCTGAGATCCATCCGATAGCATGAGATGTGATATCTCAATGCTTCTAATACCAAACCTGAGATCCTTCCTATAACATGAGATGTGATATCCAAATCCTTCCCCTTCTGAACCTGAGACCCTCCCTTTAGCATGAGATGTGATATCCAACTCCTTCCCATTCCAATCCTGATACCCTTCTGATAGCATGAGATGTGATATCTCAATGCCTCTAATACCAAACCTGAGATCCTAACTCTAACATGAAATGTGATATCCAACTCCTTCCCTTTCCAAACCTGAGAGCCTTCCTACAGCATGAGATGTGATATCCAAGTCCTTCCCATTCCAATCCTGAGACCCTTCCTATAACATGAGATGTCATATCCAACTCCTTCCCATTCCAACCTGAGACCCTTCCTATAGCATGAGATGGGATATCCAACTCCTTCCAAATCCAATCCTGATACCCTTCCGATAGCATGAGATGTGATATCCCAATGCTTCTACAAAACCTGAGACGCATACCATGGCATGAGATGTGATATCAAACTCCCGTCCTATACCATGAAACTTGATATCTCAATGCTTCTAATACCAAACCTGAGACCGGTCCAATAACATGAGATGTGATATCCAAATCCTTCCCCTTCCAAACCTTAGACCCTTCCTTTATCATGAGATGTGATATCCAAGTCCTTCCCATTCCATTCCTGAGACCCTTCCTATAGCATGAGATGTGATATCTCAATGCTTCTAATACCAAACCTGAGACCCTTCCTATAACATGAGATGTGATATCCAAGTCCTTCCCATTTCAATCCTGAGACCCTTCCTATAGCATGAGATGTGATATCTCAATGCTTCTAATACCAAACCTGAGACCCTTCCTATAACATGAATTCTGATATCCAAGTCCTTCCCATTCCAATCCTGAGACCCTTCCAATAGCAGAGATGTGATATCTCAATGCTTCTAATATCAAACCTGAGACCTGCCCTATAACATGAGATGGGATATCCAACTCCTTCCCGTTCCAAACCTGATACCCTTCCTATAGCATGAGATGTGATATCCAATTCCTTCCCATCCCAATCCTGAGACACCTCCGATAGCAGAGATGTGATATCTCAATGCTTATACCAAACCTGAGACTCTTCCTATAACATGAGATGTGATATCTAACTCCTTCCCGTTCCAAACCTGAGACCCTTCCTATAGCATGAGATGTGATATCCAACTCCTTCCCATTCCAATCCTGAGACCCTTCCTATAGCATGAGATGTGATATCTCACTGCTTATACCAAATCTGAGACCCTTCCTATAGCATAAGATGTGATATCCAACTCCTTCCCATTCCAATCCTGAGACCCTTCCTATAGCATGAGATGTGATATCTCAATGCTTCTAATACCAAACCTGAGATCCTTCCTATAACATGAGATGTGATATCCAACTCCTTCCCATTCCAATCCTGAGACCCTTATGATAGCATGAGATGTGATATCTCAATGCCTCTAATACCAAACCTGAGATACTTCCGATAGCATGAGATGTGATATCTCAATGCTTTTAATACCAAACCTGAGATCCTTCCTATAACATGAGATGTGATTTCCAAATCCTTCCCCTTCCAAACCTGAGACACTCCCTTTAGCATGAGATGTGATATACAACTCCTTCCCATTCCAATCCTGAGACCCTTCTGATAGCATGAGATGTGATATCTCAATGCCTCTAATACCAAACCTGAGATCCTATCTCTAACATGAAATGTGATATCCATCTCCTTCCCTTTCCAAACCTGAGACCCTGCCTATAGCATGAGATGTGATATTCAAGTCCTTCCCATTCCAATCCTGAGACCCTTCCTATAGCATGTGATGTGATATCTCAATGCGTATACCAAACCTGAGACCCTTCCTATGGCATGAGATGTCATATACAACTCCTTCCCATTCCAATCCTGAGACCCTTCCTATAGCATGAGATGTGATATCTCAATGCTTATACCAAACCTGAGACCCTTCCTATAGCATGAGATGTGATATCCAACTTCTTCCCATTCCAATCCTAAGACCCTTCCTATAACATGAGATGTGATGTCTCAATGCTTCTAATACCAAACCTGAGATCTTTCCTATAACATGAGATGTGATATCCAACTCCTTCCCATTCCAATCCTGAGACCCTTCCTATAGCATGAGATGTGATATCTCAATGCTTATACCAAACCTGAGACCCTTCCTATAGCTTGAGATGTGATATCCAACTCCTTCCCATTCCAATCCTGAGACCCTTCCTATAGCATGAGATGTGATATCTCAAGGCCTCTAATACCAAACCTGAGATCCTTCCTCTAACATGAAATGTGATATCCAACTCCTTCCCCTTCCTAACCTGAGACCCTTCCTATAGCATGAGATGTGATATCCAACTCCTTCCCATTCCAATCCTGAGACCCTTCCGATAGCTTGAGATGTGATATCTCAATGCTTCTAATATCAATACTGAGACCCTCCCTATAGCATGAGATGTGATATCTAAGTCCTTCCCATTCCAATCCTGAGACCCTTCCGATAGCAGAGATGTGATATCTCAATGCTTATACCAAACCTGAGACCCTTCCTATAGCATGAGATGTGATATCCAACTCCTTCCCATTCCAATCCTGAGACCCTTCCTATAGCATGATATGTGAAATCTCAATGCTTCTACCAAAACTGAGACCCTTCCTTTAGCATGAGATGTGATATCCAACTCCTTCCCATTCCAATCCTGAGACCAGTCCTATAGCATGAGATGTGATATCTCAATGCTTCTAATACCAAACCTGAGATCCTTCCTATAACATGAGATGTGATATCCAACTCCTTCCCATTCCAATCCTGAGACCCTTCCTATAGCATGAGATGTGATATCTCAATGCTTCTAATACCAAACCTGAGATCCTTCCGATAGCATGAGATGTGATATCTCAATGCTTCTAATACCAAACATGAGATCCTTCCTATAACATGAGATGTGATATCCAAATCCTTCCCCTTCCGAACCTGAGACCCTCCCTTTAGCATGAGATGTGATATCCCACTCCTTCCCATTCCAATCCTGATACCCTTCTGATAGCATGAGATGTGATATCTCAATGCCTCTAATACCAAACCTGAGATCCTACCTCTAACATGAAATGTGATATCCAACTCCTTCCCTTTCCAAACCTGAGAGCCTTCCTACAGCATGAGATGTGATATCCAAGTCCTTCCCATTCCAATCCTGAGACCCTTCCTATAACATGAGATGTCATATCCAACTCCTTCCCATTCCAACCTGAGACCCTTCCTATAGCATGAGATGGGATATCCAACTCCTTCTTATGCCAAACCTGAGACCCTTCCTATGGCATGATATGTGATATCCAACTCCTTGCCATTCAAATCCTGAGACCCTTCCTATAGCATGAGAAGGGATATCCAACTCCTTCCCAATCCAATCCTGAGACCCTTCCGATAGCAGAGATGTGATATCTCAACGCTTCTACCAAACCTGAGACCCTTCCTATAACATGAGATGTGATATCCAATTCCTTCCCATTCCAAACCTGAGACCCTTACTATTGGATGAGATGTGATATCCAACTCCTTCCCATTCCAACCCTGAGACCCTTCCTATACCATGAGATGTGATATCTCAATGCTTCTAATACCAAACCTGGGTCCCGTCCTATAACATGAGATATGATATCCAAATCCTTCCCCTTCCAAACCTGAGAACCTTCCTTTAGCATGAGATGTGATATCCAAATACTTCCCATTCCAATCCTAAAACCCTTCCTATAGCATGAGATGTGATATCTCAATGCTTATACCAAACCTGAGACCCTTCCTATGGCATGAGATGTGATATCCAACTCCTTGCCATTCAAATCCTGAGACCCTCCCTATAACAAGAGATGTCATATCCAACTCCTTCAAATTCCAAACCTGAGATCCTTCCTTTAGCATGAGATGTAATATCCAAATCCTTCACATTCCAATCCGGAGACCCTTCCCATAGCATGAGATGTGATATCTCAATGCTTCTAATACCAAACATGAGATCCTTCCTATAACATGAGATGTGATATCCAACTCCTTCCCATTCCAAACCTGAGACCCTTCCGATAGCATGAGATGTGATATCTCAATGCTTCAAAAACCAAACATGAGAACCATCCTATAACATGAGATGTGAAATCCAAATCCTTCCCTTCCCAAACCTGAGACTCTTCCTATAGCATGAGATGTGATATCTCAATGCTTCTACCAAACCTTAAACCCTTCCTATAGCATGAGAAGTGATATCCAACTCCTTCCCATTCCAATCCTGAGACACTTCCTATAGCATGAGATGTGATATCACAATGCTTCTAATACCAAACCTGAGACCCGTCCTATAACATGAGATGTGATATCCAAATCCTTCCCCTTCCAAACCTTAGACCCTTCCTTTATCATGAGATGTGATATCCAAGTCCTTCCCATTCCATTCCTGAGACCCTTCCTATAGCATGAGATGTGATATCTCAATGCTTCTAATACCAAACCTGAGACCCTTCCTATAACATGAGATGTGATATCCAAGTCCTTCCCATTCCAATCCTGAGACCCTCCCTTTAGCATGAGATGTGATATCCAACTCCTTCCCATTCCAATCCTGAGACCGTTCTGATAGCATGAGATGTGATATCTCAATGCTTCTAATACCAAACCTGAGATCCTTCCGATAGCATGAGATGTGATATTTCAATTCTTCTAATACCAAACCTGAGATCCTTCCTATAACACGAGATGTGATATTCAAATCCTTCCCCTTCCAAACCTGAGACCCTCCCTTTAGCATGAGATGTGATATCCAACTCCTTCCCATTCCAATCCTGAGACCCTTCTGATAGCATGAGATGTTATATCTCAATGCCTCTAATACCAAACCTGAGATTCTACCTCTAACATGAAATGTGATATCCAACTCCTTCCCCTTCCAAACCTGGGAGCCTTCCTATAACATGAGATGTGATATCGAAGTCCTTCCCATTCCAATCCTGAGACCCTTCCTATAACATGAGATGTGATATCCAACTCCTTCCCATTCCAATCCTGAGACCCTTCCTATAGCATGAGATGTGATGTCTCAATGCTTCTAATACCAAATCTGAGATCCTTCCTATAACATGAGATGTGATATCCAACTCCTTCCATTCCAATCCTGAGACCCTTCCTATAGCATGGGATGTGATATTTCAATGCTTATAGCAAACCTGAGACCCTTCCTATAGCATGAGATGTGATATCCAAATCCTTCCCATTCCAATCGTGAGACCCTTCCTATAGCATGAGATGTGATATCTCAATGCCTCTAATACCAAACCTGAGATCCTTCCTCTAACATGAAATGTGATATCCAAATCCTTCCCTTTCCAAACCTGAGAGCCTACCTATAGCATGAGATGTGATATCCAACTCCTTCCCATTCCAATCCTGAGACCCTTCCTATAGCATGAGATGTGATATCTCAATGCTTATACCAAACCTGAGACCCTTCCTATAGCATGAGATGTGATATCCAAATCCTTCCCATTCCAATCCTGAGACCCTTCCTATAGCATGGGATGTGATATCTCAATGCCTCTAATACCAAACCTGAGATCCTTCCTTGAACATGAAATGTGATATCCCACTCCTTCCCTTTCCAAACCTGAGAGTCTACCTATAGCATGAGATGTGATATCCAAGTCCTTCCCATTCCAATCCTTAGACACTTCCTACAGCATGAGATGTGATATCTCAATGATTCTATTACCAAACCTGAGACCCGTCCTATAACATGAGATGGGATATCCAACTCCTTCCCATTTCAATCCTGAGAAACTTCCGATAGCAGAGATGTGATATCTCAATGCTTAGACCAAACCTGAGACCCTTCCTATAACATGAGATGTGATATCCAACTCCTTCCCATTCCAAACCTGAGACCCTTTCTATAGCAAGAATCTAATATCCAACTCCTTCCCATTCCAATCCTGAGACCATTCCTATAGCATGAGATGTGATATCTCAATGCTTCTAATACCAAACCTGAGACCCTTCCTATAACATGAGATGTGATATCCAAGTCCTTCCCATTCTAATCCTGAGACCCTCCCTTTAGCATGAGATGTGATATCCAACTCCTTCCCATTCCAATCCTGAGACCGTTCTGATAGCATGAGATGTGATATCTCAATGCTTCTAATACCAAACCTGAGATCCTTCCGATAGCATGAGATGTGATATTTCAATTCTTCTAATACCAAACCTGAGATCCTTCCTATAACACGAGATGTGATATTCAAATCCTTCCCCTTCCAAACCTGAGACCCTCCCTTTAGCATGAGATGTGATATCCAACTCCTTCCCATTCCAATCCTGAGACCCTTCTGATAGCATGAGATGTTATATCTCAATGCCTCTAATACCAAACCTGAGATTCTACCTCTAACATGAAATGTGATATACAACTCCTTCCCCTTCCAAACCTGGGAGCCTTCCTATAACATGAGATGTGATATCGAAGTCCTTCCCATTCCAATCCTGAGACCCTTCCTATAACATGAGATGTGATATCCAACTCCTTCCCATTCCAATCCTGAGACCCTTCCTATAGCATGAGATGTGATGTCTCAATGCTTCTAATACCAAATCTGAGATCCTTCCTATAACATGAGATGTGATATCCAACTCCTTCCATTCCAATCCTGAGACCCTTCCTATAGCATGGGATGTGATATTTCAATGCTTATAGCAAACCTGAGACCCTTCCTATAGCATGAGATGTGATATCCAAATCCTTCCCATTCCAATCGTGAGACCCTTCCTATAGCATGAGATGTGATATCTCAATGCCTCTAATACCAAACCTGAGATCCTTCCTCTAACATGAAATGTGATATCCAAATCCTTCCCTTTCCAAACCTGAGAGCCTACCTATAGCATGAGATGTGATATCCAACTCCTTCCCATTCCAATCCTGAGACCCTTCCTATAGCATGAGATGTGATATCTCAATGCTTATACCAAACCTGAGACCCTTCCTATAGCATGAGATGTGATATCCAAATCCTTCCCATTCCAATCCTGAGACCCTTCCTATAGCATGAGATGTGATATCTCAATGCCTCTAATACCAAACCTGAGATCCTTCCTTGAACATGAAATGTGATATCCCACTCCTTCCCTTTCCAAACCAGAGAGTCTACCTATAGCATGAGATGTGATATCCAAGTCCTTCCCATTCCAATCCTTAGACACTTCCTACAGCATGAGATGTGATATCTCAATGATTCTATTACCAAACCTGAGACCCGTCCTATAACATGAGATGGGATATCCAACTCCTTCCCATTTCAATCCTGAGAAACTTCCGATAGCAGAGATGTGATATCTCAATGCTTAGACCAAACCTGAGACCCTTCCTATAACATGAGATGTGATATCTCAATGCTTCTAATACCAAACCTGAGATCCTTCCTATGACATGAGATGTGATATCCAATTCCTTCCCATTCCAAACCTGAGACCCTTCCTATAGCATGAGATGTGATATCTCAATGCTTCTAATACCAAACCTGAGATCCTTCCTATAACATGAGATGTGATATCCAAATCCTTCCCCTTCCAAACCAGAGACCCTCCCTTTAGCATGAGATGTGATATCCAACTCCTTCCCATTCCAATCCTGAGACATTTCTGATAGCATGAGATGTGATATCTCAATGCTTCTAATACCAAACCTGAGATCCTTCCTATGACATGAGATGTGATATCCAATTCCTTCCCATTCCAAACCTGAGACCCTTCCTATAGCATGAGATGTGATATCTCAATGCTTCTAATACCAAACCTGAGATCCTTCCTATAACATGAGATGTGATATCCAAATCCTTCCCCTTCCAAACCAGAGACCCTCCCTTTAGCATGAGATGTGATATCCAACTCCTTCCCATTCCAATCCTGAGACATTTCTGATAGCATGAGATGTGATATCTCAATGCCTCTAATACCAAACCTGAGATCCTACCTCTAACATGAAATGTGATATCCAACTCCTTCCCCTTGCAAACCTGAGAGCCTTCCTATAGCATGAGATGTGATATCGAAGTATTTCCCATTCCAATCCTGAGACCCTTCCTATAACATGAGATGTGATATCCAACTCCTTCCCATTCCAACCTGAGACCCTTCCTATAGCATGAGATGGGATATCCAACTACTTCCAAATCCAATCCTGATACCCTTCCGATAGCATGAGATGTGATATCTCAATCCCTCTAATACCAAACCTGAGATCCTTCCTATAACATGAGATGTGATATCAAAATCCTTCCCCTTCCAAACCTGAGACCCTCCCTTTAGCATGAGATGTGATATCCAACTCCTTCCCATTCCAATCCTGAGACCCTTCTGATAGCATGAGATGTGATATTCAATGCCTCTAATACCAAACCTGAGATCCTACCTCTAACATGAAATGTGATATCCAACTCCTTCCCTTTCCAAACGTGAGAGCCTCCCTATAGCATGAGATGGGATATTCAAGTCCTTCCCATTCCAATCCTGAGACCCTTGCTATAGCATGAGATGTGATATCTCAATGCTTCTAATACCAAACCTGAGACCGTTCCTATAACATAAGATGGGATATCCAACTCCTTCCCATTCCAATCCTGAGACCCTTCCGATAGCAGAGATGTGATATCTCAATGCTGATACCAAACCTGAGACCCTTCCTATGGCATGAGATGTCATATACAACTCCTTCCCATTCCAATCCTGAGACCATTCCTATAGCATGAGATGTGATATCTCAATGCTTCTAATACCAAACCTGAGATCCTTCCTATGACATGAGATGTGATATCCAATTCCTTCCCATTCCAAACCTGAGACCCTTCCTATAGCATGAGATGTGATATCTCAATGCTTCTAATACCAAACCTGAGATCCTTCCTATAACATGAGATGTGATATCCAAATCCTTCCCCTTCCAAACCAGAGACCCTCCCTTTAGCATGAGATGTGATATCCAACTCCTTCCCATTCCAATCCTGAGACATTTCTGATAGCATGAGATGTGATATCTCAATGCCTCTAATACCAAACCTGAGATCCTACCTCTAACATGAAATGTGATATCCAACTCCTTCCCCTTGCAAACCTGAGAGCCTTCCTATAGCATGAGATGTGATATCGAAGTATTTCCCATTCCAATCCTGAGACCCTTCCTATAACATGATATGTGATATCCAACTCCTTCCCATTCCAACCTGAGACCCTTCCTATAGCATGAGATGGGATATCCAACTACTTCCAAATCCAATCCTGACACCCTTCCGATAGCATGAGATGTGATATCTCAATCCCTCTAATACCAAACCTGAGATCCTTCCTATAACATGAGATGTGATATCAAAATCCTTCCCCTTCCAAACCTGAGACCCTCCCTTTAGCATGAGATGTGATATCCAACTCCTTCCCATTCCAATCCTGAGACCCTTCTGATAGCATGAGATGTGATATTCAATGCCTCTAATACCAAACCTGAGATCCTACCTCTAACATGAAATGTGATATCCAACTCCTTCCCTTTCCAAACGTGAGAGCCTCCCTATAGCATGAGATGGGATATTCAAGTCCTTCCCATTCCAATCCTGAGACCCTTCCTATAGCATGAGATGTGATATCTCAATGCTTCTAATACCAAACCTGAGACCCTTCCTATAACATAAGATGGGATATCCAACTCCTTCCCATTCCAATCCTGAGACCCTTCCGATAGCAGAGATGTGATATCTCAATGCTGATACCAAACCTGAGACCCTTCCTATGGCATGAGATGTCATATACAACTCCTTCCCATTCCAATCCTGAGACCCTTCCTATAGCATGGTATGTGATATCTCAATGCTTATACCAAACCTGAGACCCTTCCTATAGCATGAGATGTGATATCCAACTCCTTCCCATTCCAATCCTGAGACCCTTCCTATAACATGAGATGTGATGTCTCAATGCTTCTAATACCAAACCTGAGATCCTTCCTATGGCATGAGATGTCATATAAAACTCCTTCCCATTCCATTCCTGAGACCCTTCCTATAGCATGAGATGTGATGTCCAACTCCTTCCCATTCCAATCCTGAGACCCTTCCTATAGCATGAGATGTGATATCCAAATCCTTCCCATTCCAATCGTGAGACCCTTCCTATAGCATGAGATGTGATATCCAAAACCTTCCCTTTCCAAAACTGAGAGCCTACCTATAGCATGCGATGTGATATCCAACTCCTTCCCATTCCAATCCTGAGACCCTTCCTATAGCATGAGATGTGATATCTCAATGCTTATACCAAACCTGAGACCCTTCCTATAGCATGAGAAGTGATATCCAAATCCTTCCCATTCCAATCCTGAGACCCTTCCTATAGCATGAGATGTGATATCCAAATCCTTCCCCTTCCAAACCTGAGACCCTCCCTTTAGCATGAGATGTGATATCCAACTCCTTCCCATTCCAATCCTGAGACCCTTCTGATAGCATGAGATGTTATATCTCAATGCCTCTAATACCAAACCTGAGATCCTACCTCTAACATGAAATGTGATATCCAACTCCTTCCCCTTCTAAACCTGGGAGCCTTCCTATAACATGAGATGTGATATCGAAGTGCTTCCCATTCCAATCCTGAGACCCTTCCTATAACATGAGATGTGATATCCAACTCCTTCCCATTCCAATCCTGAGACCCTTCCTATAGCATGAGATGGGATGTCTCAATGCTTCTAATACCAAATCTGAGATCCTTCCTATAACATGAGATGTGATATCCAACTCCTTCCCATTACAATCTTGAGACCGTTTCTATAGCATGAGATGTGATATCTCAATGCTTATACCAAACCTGAGACCCTTCCTATAGCATGAGATGTGATATCCAAATCCTTCCCATTCCAATCGTGAGACCCTTCCTATAGCATGAGATGTGATATCTCAATGCCTCTAATACCAAACCTGAGATCCTACCTCTAAAATGAAATTTGATATGCAACTCCTTCCCCTTCCAAACCTGATAGCCTTCCTATAGCATGAGATGTGATATCCAAGTCCTTCCCATTCCAATCCTGATACCCTTCCTATAACATGAGATGTGATATCCAATTCCTTCCCATTCCAACCTGAGACCCTTCCTATAGCATGAGATGGGATATCCAACTCCTTCCAAATCCAATCCTGATACCCTTCCGATAGCATGAGATGTGATTTCCCAATGCTTCTACAAAACCTGAGACCCATACATGGCATGAGATGTGATATCAAACTCCTTCCCATTCCAATCCTGAGACACTTCCTATAGCATGAGATGTGATATCTCAATGCTTCTAATACCAAACCTGAGACTCTTCCTATAACATGAGATGGGATATCCAACTCTTTCCCATTCCAATCCTGAGACCCTTCCGATAGCAGAGATGTGATATCTCAATGCTTATACCAAACCTGAGACCCTTCCTATAGCATGAGATGTCATATACAACTCCTTCCCATTCCAATCCTGAGACCCTTCCTATAGCATGAGATGTGATATCTCAATGCTTATACCAAACCTGAGACCCTTCCTATAGCATGAGATGTGATATCCAACTCCTTCCCATTTCAATCCTGAGACCCTTCCTATAGCATGAGATGTGATGTCTCAATGCTTCTAATACCAAACCTGAGATCCTTCCTATAACATCAGATGTGATATCCAACTCCTTCCCATTCCAATCCTGAGACCCTTCCTATAGCATGAGATGTGATATCTCAATGTTCATACCAAACCTGAGACCCTTCCTATAGCATGAGATGTGATATCCAACTCCTTCCCATTCCAATCCTGAGACCCTTCCTATAGCATGAGATGTGATATCTCAATGCCTCTAATACCAAATCTGAGATCCTTCCTCTAACATGAAATGTGATATCCAACTCCTTCCCTTTCCAAACCTGAGAGCCTACCTATAGCATGAGATGTGATATCCAAGACCTTCCCATTCCAATCCTTAGACCCTTCCTACAGCATACAATATGATATCTCAATGATTCTAATAACAAACCTGAGACCCGTCCTATAACATGAGATGTGATATCCAACTCCTTCCCATTCCAATCCTGAGACACTTCCGATAGCAGAGATGTGATATCTCAATGCTTATTCCAAACCTGAGACCCTTCCTATAGCATGAGATGTGATATCCAACTCCTTCCCGTTCCAAACCTGAGACCCTTCCTATAGCATATGTGATATCCAACTCCTTCCCATTCCAAACATGAGACCCTTCCTATAGCATGAGATGTGATATCCAACTCCTTCCCATTCCAATCCTGAGACCCTTCCTATAGCATGAGATGTGATATCTCAATGCCTCTAATACCAAACCTGAAATCCTTCCTCTAACATGAAATGTGATATCCAACTCCTTCCCTTTCCAAACCTGAGAGCCTACCTATAGCATGAGATGTGATATCCAAGACCTTCCCATTCCAATCCTTAGACCCTTCCTACAGCATACAATATGATATCTCAATGATTCTAATAACAAACCTGAGACCCGTCCTATAACATGAGATGTGATATCCAACTCCTTCCCATTCCAATCCTGAGACACTTCCGATAGCAGAGATGTGATATCTCAATGCTTATTCCAAACCTGAGACCCTTCCTATAGCATGAGATGTGATATCCAACTCCTTCCCGTTCCAAACCTGAGACCCTTCCTATAGCATATGTGATATCCAACTCCTTCCCATTCCAAACATGAGACCCTTCCTATAGCATGAGATGTGATATCCAACTCCTTCCCATTCCAATCCTGAGACCCTTCCTATAGCATGAGATGTGATATCTCAATGCCTCTAATACCAAACCTGAGATCCTTCCTTGAACATGAAATGTGATATCCCACTCCTTCCCTTTCCAAACCTGAGAGTCTACCTATAGCATGAGATGTGATATCCAAGTCCTTCCCATTCCAATCCTTAGACACTTCCTACAGCATGAGATGTGATATCTCAATGATTCTATTACCAAACCTGAGACCCGTCCTATAACATGAGATGGGATATCCAACTCCTTCCCATTTCAATCCTGAGAAACTTCCGATAGCAGAGATGTGATATCTCAATGCTTAGACCAAACCTGAGACCCTTCCTATAACATGAGATGTGATATCCAACTCCTTCCCATTCCAAACCTGAGACCCTTTCTATAGCAAGAATCTAATATCCAACTCCTTCCCATTCCAATCCTGAGACCATTCCTATAGCATGAGATGTGATATCTCAATGCTTCTAATACCAAACCTGAGACCCTTCCTATAACATGAGATGTGATATCCAAGTCCTTCCCATTCTAATCCTGAGACCCTCCCTTTAGCATGAGATGTGATATCCAACTCCTTCCCATTCCAATCCTGAGACCGTTCTGATAGCATGAGATGTGATATCTCAATGCTTCTAATACCAAACCTGAGATCCTTCCGATAGCATGAGATGTGATATTTCAATTCTTCTAATACCAAACCTGAGATCCTTCCTATAACACGAGATGTGATATTCAAATCCTTCCCCTTCCAAACCTGAGACCCTCCCTTTAGCATGAGATGTGATATCCAACTCCTTCCCATTCCAATCCTGAGACCCTTCTGATAGCATGAGATGTTATATCTCAATGCCTCTAATACCAAACCTGAGATTCTACCTCTAACATGAAATGTGATATACAACTCCTTCCCCTTCCAAACCTGGGAGCCTTCCTATAACATGAGATGTGATATCGAAGTCCTTCCCATTCCAATCCTGAGACCCTTCCTATAACATGAGATGTGATATCCAACTCCTTCCCATTCCAATCCTGAGACCCTTCCTATAGCATGAGATGTGATGTCTCAATGCTTCTAATACCAAATCTGAGATCCTTCCTATAACATGAGATGTGATATCCAACTCCTTCCATTCCAATCCTGAGACCCTTCCTATAGCATGGGATGTGATATTTCAATGCTTATAGCAAACCTGAGACCCTTCCTATAGCATGAGATGTGATATCCAAATCCTTCCCATTCCAATCGTGAGACCCTTCCTATAGCATGAGATGTGATATCTCAATGCCTCTAATACCAAACCTGAGATCCTTCCTCTAACATGAAATGTGATATCCAAATCCTTCCCTTTCCAAACCTGAGAGCCTACCTATAGCATGAGATGTGATATCCAACTCCTTCCCATTCCAATCCTGAGACCCTTCCTATAGCATGAGATGTGATATCTCAATGCTTATACCAAACCTGAGACCCTTCCTATAGCATGAGATGTGATATCCAAATCCTTCCCATTCCAATCCTGAGACCCTTCCTATAGCATGAGATGTGATATCTCAATGCCTCTAATACCAAACCTGAGATCCTTCCTTGAACATGAAATGTGATATCCCACTCCTTCCCTTTCCAAACCAGAGAGTCTACCTATAGCATGAGATGTGATATCCAAGTCCTTCCCATTCCAATCCTTAGACACTTCCTACAGCATGAGATGTGATATCTCAATGATTCTATTACCAAACCTGAGACCCGTCCTATAACATGAGATGGGATATCCAACTCCTTCCCATTTCAATCCTGAGAAACTTCCGATAGCAGAGATGTGATATCTCAATGCTTAGACCAAACCTGAGACCCTTCCTATAACATGAGATGTGATATCTCAATGCTTCTAATACCAAACCTGAGATCCTTCCTATGACATGAGATGTGATATCCAATTCCTTCCCATTCCAAACCTGAGACCCTTCCTATAGCATGAGATGTGATATCTCAATGCTTCTAATACCAAACCTGAGATCCTTCCTATAACATGAGATGTGATATCCAAATCCTTCCCCTTCCAAACCAGAGACCCTCCCTTTAGCATGAGATGTGATATCCAACTCCTTCCCATTCCAATCCTGAGACATTTCTGATAGCATGAGATGTGATATCTCAATGCTTCTAATACCAAACCTGAGATCCTTCCTATGACATGAGATGTGATATCCAATTCCTTCCCATTCCAAACCTGAGACCCTTCCTATAGCATGAGATGTGATATCTCAATGCTTCTAATACCAAACCTGAGATCCTTCCTATAACATGAGATGTGATATCCAAATCCTTCCCCTTCCAAACCAGAGACCCTGCCTTTAGCATGAGATGTGATATCCAACTCCTTCCCATTCCAATCCTGAGACATTTCTGATAGCATGAGATGTGATATCTCAATGCCTCTAATACCAAACCTGAGATCCTACCTCTAACATGAAATGTGATATCCAACTCCTTCCCCTTGCAAACCTGAGAGCCTTCCTATAGCATGAGATGTGATATCGAAGTATTTCCCATTCCAATCCTGAGACCCTTCCTATAACATGAGATGTGATATCCAACTCCTTCCCATTCCAACCTGAGACCCTTCCTATAGCATGAGATGGGATATCCAACTACTTCCAAATCCAATCCTGATACCCTTCCGATAGCATGAGATGTGATATCTCAATCCCTCTAATACCAAACCTGAGATCCTTCCTATAACATGAGATGTGATATCAAAATCCTTCCCCTTCCAAACCTGAGACCCTCCCTTTAGCATGAGATGTGATATCCAACTCCTTCCCATTCCAATCCTGAGACCCTTCTGATAGCATGAGATGTGATATTCAATGCCTCTAATACCAAACCTGAGATCCTACCTCTAACATGAAATGTGATATCCAACTCCTTCCCTTTCCAAACGTGAGAGCCTCCCTATAGCATGAGATGGGATATTCAAGTCCTTCCCATTCCAATCCTGAGACCCTTGCTATAGCATGAGATGTGATATCTCAATGCTTCTAATACCAAACCTGAGACCGTTCCTATAACATAAGATGGGATATCCAACTCCTTCCCATTCCAATCCTGAGACCCTTCCGATAGCAGAGATGTGATATCTCAATGCTGATACCAAACCTGAGACCCTTCCTATGGCATGAGATGTCATATACAACTCCTTCCCATTCCAATCCTGAGACCATTCCTATAGCATGAGATGTGATATCTCAATGCTTCTAATACCAAACCTGAGATCCTTCCTATGACATGAGATGTGATATCCAATTCCTTCCCATTCCAAACCTGAGACCCTTCCTATAGCATGAGATGTGATATCTCAATGCTTCTAATACCAAACCTGAGATCCTTCCTATAACATGAGATGTGATATCCAAATCCTTCCCCTTCCAAACCAGAGACCCTCCCTTTAGCATGAGATGTGATATCCAACTCCTTCCCATTCCAATCCTGAGACATTTCTGATAGCATGAGATGTGATATCTCAATGCCTCTAATACCAAACCTGAGATCCTACCTCTAACATGAAATGTGATATCCAACTCCTTCCCCTTGCAAACCTGAGAGCCTTCCTATAGCATGAGATGTGATATCGAAGTATTTCCCATTCCAATCCTGAGACCCTTCCTATAACATGATATGTGATATCCAACTCCTTCCCATTCCAACCTGAGACCCTTCCTATAGCATGAGATGGGATATCCAACTACTTCCAAATCCAATCCTGACACCCTTCCGATAGCATGAGATGTGATATCTCAATCCCTCTAATACCAAACCTGAGATCCTTCCTATAACATGAGATGTGATATCAAAATCCTTCCCCTTCCAAACCTGAGACCCTCCCTTTAGCATGAGATGTGATATCCAACTCCTTCCCATTCCAATCCTGAGACCCTTCTGATAGCATGAGATGTGATATTCAATGCCTCTAATACCAAACCTGAGATCCTACCTCTAACATGAAATGTGATATCCAACTCCTTCCCTTTCCAAACGTGAGAGCCTCCCTATAGCATGAGATGGGATATTCAAGTCCTTCCCATTCCAATCCTGAGACCCTTCCTATAGCATGAGATGTGATATCTCAATGCTTCTAATACCAAACCTGAGACCCTTCCTATAACATAAGAGGGGATATCCAACTCCTTCCCATTCCAATCCTGAGACCCTTCCGATAGCAGAGATGTGATATCTCAATGCTGATACCAAACCTGAGACCCTTCCTATGGCATGAGATGTCATATACAACTCCTTCCCATTCCAATCCTGAGACCCTTCCTATAGCATGGTATGTGATATCTCAATGCTTATACCAAACCTGAGACCCTTCCTATAGCATGAGATGTGATATCCAACTCCTTCCCATTCCAATCCTGAGACCCTTCCTATAACATGAGATGTGATGTCTCAATGCTTCTAATACCAAACCTGAGATCCTTCCTATGGCATGAGATGTCATATAAAACTCCTTCCCATTCCATTCCTGAGACCCTTCCTATAGCATGAGATGTGATGTCCAACTCCTTCCCATTCCAATCCTGAGACCCTTCCTATAGCATGAGATGTGATATCCAAATCCTTCCCATTCCAATCGTGAGACCCTTCCTATAGCATGAGATGTGATATCCAAAACCTTCCCTTTCCAAAACTGAGAGCCTACCTATAGCATGCGATGTGATATCCAACTCCTTCCCATTCCAATCCTGAGACCCTTCCTATAGCATGAGATGTGATATCTCAATGCTTATACCAAACCTGAGACCCTTCCTATAGCATGAGAAGTGATATCCAAATCCTTCCCATTCCAATCCTGAGACCCTTCCTATAGCATGAGATGTGATATCCAAATCCTTCCCCTTCCAAACCTGAGACCCTCCCTTTAGCATGAGATGTGATATCCAACTCCTTCCCATTCCAATCCTGAGACCCTTCTGATAGCATGAGATGTTATATCTCAATGCCTCTAATACCAAACCTGAGATCCTACCTCTAACATGAAATGTGATATCCAACTCCTTCCCCTTCTAAACCTGGGAGCCTTCCTATAACATGAGATGTGATATCGAAGTGCTTCCCATTCCAATCCTGAGACCCTTCCTATAACATGAGATGTGATATCCAACTCCTTCCCATTCCAATCCTGAGACCCTTCCTATAGCATGAGATGGGATGTCTCAATGCTTCTAATACCAAATCTGAGATCCTTCCTATAACATGAGATGTGATATCCAACTCCTTCCCATTACAATCTTGAGACCGTTTCTATAGCATGAGATGTGATATCTCAATGCTTATACCAAACCTGAGACCCTTCCTATAGCATGAGATGTGATATCCAAATCCTTCCCATTCCAATCGTGAGACCCTTCCTATAGCATGAGATGTGATATCTCAATGCCTCTAATACCAAACCTGAGATCCTACCTCTAAAATGAAATTTGATATGCAACTCCTTCCCCTTCCAAACCTGATAGCCTTCCTATAGCATGAGATGTGATATCCAAGTCCTTCCCATTCCAATCCTGATACCCTTCCTATAACATGAGATGTGATATCCAATTCCTTCCCATTCCAACCTGAGACCCTTCCTATAGCATGAGATGGGATATCCAACTCCTTCCAAATCCAATCCTGATACCCTTCCGATAGCATGAGATGTGATTTCCCAATGCTTCTACAAAACCTGAGACCCATACATGGCATGAGATGTGATATCAAACTCCTTCCCATTCCAATCCTGAGACACTTCCTATAGCATGAGATGTGATATCTCAATGCTTCTAATACCAAACCTGAGACTCTTCCTATAACATGAGATGGGATATCCAACTCTTTCCCATTCCAATCCTGAGACCCTTCCGATAGCAGAGATGTGATATCTCAATGCTTATACCAAACCTGAGACCCTTCCTATAGCATGAGATGTCATATACAACTCCTTCCCATTCCAATCCTGAGACCCTTCCTATAGCATGAGATGTGATATCTCAATGCTTATACCAAACCTGAGACCCTTCCTATAGCATGAGATGTGATATCCAACTCCTTCCCATTTCAATCCTGAGACCCTTCCTATAGCATGAGATGTGATGTCTCAATGCTTCTAATACCAAACCTGAGATCCTTCCTATAACATCAGATGTGATATCCAACTCCTTCCCATTCCAATCCTGAGACCCTTCCTATAGCATGAGATGTGATATCTCAATGTTCATACCAAACCTGAGACCCTTCCTATAGCATGAGATGTGATATCCAACTCCTTCCCATTCCAATCCTGAGACCCTTCCTATAGCATGAGATGTGATATCTCAATGCCTCTAATACCAAATCTGAGATCCTTCCTCTAACATGAAATGTGATATCCAACTCCTTCCCTTTCCAAACCTGAGAGCCTACCTATAGCATGAGATGTGATATCCAAGACCTTCCCATTCCAATCCTTAGACCCTTCCTACAGCATACAATATGATATCTCAATGATTCTAATAACAAACCTGAGACCCGTCCTATAACATGAGATGTGATATCCAACTCCTTCCCATTCCAATCCTGAGACACTTCCGATAGCAGAGATGTGATATCTCAATGCTTATTCCAAACCTGAGACCCTTCCTATAGCATGAGATGTGATATCCAACTCCTTCCCGTTCCAAACCTGAGACCCTTCCTATAGCATATGTGATATCCAACTCCTTCCCATTCCAAACATGAGACCCTTCCTATAGCATGAGATGTGATATCCAACTCCTTCCCATTCCAATCCTGAGACCCTTCCTATAGCATGAGATGTGATATCTCAATGCCTCTAATACCAAACCTGAAATCCTTCCTCTAACATGAAATGTGATATCCAACTCCTTCCCTTTCCAAACCTGAGAGCCTACCTATAGCATGAGATGTGATATCCAAGACCTTCCCATTCCAATCCTTAGACCCTTCCTACAGCATACAATATGATATCTCAATGATTCTAATAACAAACCTGAGACCCGTCCTATAACATGAGATATGATATCCAACTCCTTCCCATTCCAATCCTGAGACACTTCCGATAGCAGAGATGTGATATCTCAATGCTTATTCCAAACCTGAGACCCTTCCTATAGCATGAGATGTGATATCCAACTCCTTCCCGTTCCAAACCTGAGACCCTTCCTATAGCATATGTGATATCCAACTCCTTCCCATTCCAAACATGAGACCCTTCCTATAGCAAGAATGTAATATCCAACTCCTTCCCATTCCAATCCTGAGACCCTTCCTACAGCATGCGATGTGATATCTCAATGCTTCTAATACCAAACCTGAGACCCGTCCTATAACATGAGATGGGATATCCAACTCCTTCCCGTTCCAAACCTGAGACCCTTCCTATAGCATGAGATGTGATATCCAACTCCTTCCCATCCCAATCCTGAGACACTTCCGATTGCAGAGATGTGATATCTCAATGCTTATACCAAACCTGAGACTCTTCCTATAACATGAGATGTGATATCCAAATCCTTCCCGTTCCAAACCTGAGACCCTTCCTATAGCATAAGATGTGATATCCAACTCCTTCCCATTCCAATCCTGAGACCCTTCCGATAGCATGAGATGTGATATCTCAATGCTTCTAATACCAAACCTGAGATCCTTCTTATAACATATGATGTGATATCCAAATCCTTCCCCTTCCAAACCTGAGACCCTCCCTTTAGCATGAAATGTGATATCCAACTCCTTCCCATTCCAATCCTGAGACCCTTATGATAGCATGAGATGTGATATCTCAATGCCTCTAATACCAAACCTGAGATACTTCCGATAGCATGAGATGTGATATCTCAATGCTTCTAATACCAAACCTGAGATCCTTCCTATAACATGAGATGTGATATCCAAATCCTTCCCCTTCCAAACCTGAGACCCTCCCTTTAGCATGAGATGTGATATCCAACTCCTTCCCATTCTAATCCTGAGACCCTTCTGATAGCATGAGATGTGATATCTCAATGCCTCTAATACCAAACCTGAGATCCTACCTCTAACATGAAATATGATATCCAACTCCTTCCCTTTCCAAATCTGAGATCCTGCCTATAGCATGAGATGTGATATCCAAGTCCTTCCCATTCCAATCCTGAGACCCTTCCTATAGCATGAGATGTGATATCTCAATGCTTATACCAAACCTGAGACCCTTCCTATGGCATGAGATGCCATATACAACTCCTTCCCATTCCAATCCTGAGACCCTGCTTATAGCATGAGATGTGATATCTCAATGCTTCTAATGCCAAACCTGAGATCTTTCCTATAACATGAGATGTGATATCCAACTCCTTCCCATTCCAATCCTGAGACCATTCCTATAGCATGAGATGTGATATCTCAATGCTTATACCAAACCTGAGACCCTTCCTATAGCTTGAGATGTGATATCCAACTCCATCCCATTCCAATACTGAGACCCTTCCTATAGCATGAGATGTGATATCTCAATGCCTCTAATACCAAACCTGAGATCCTTCCTCTAACATGAAATGTGATATCCAACTCCTTCCCCTTCCAAACCTGAGAGCCTTCCTATAGCATGAGATATGATATCCAAGTCCTTTCCATTCCAATCCTGAGACCCTTCCTATAACATGAGATGTGATATCCAACTCCTTCCCATTCCAACCTGAGACCCTTCCTATAGCATGAGATGGGATATCCAACTCCTTCCAAATCCAATCCTGATACCCTTCCGATAGCATGAGATGTGATATCCCAATGCTTCTACCAAACCTGAGACCCATACTATGGCATGAGATGTGATATCAAACTGCTTCCAATTCTAACCTGAGACCCTTCCTATAGCATGAGATGGGATATCCAACTCCTTCCAAATCCAATCCTGAAATCCTTCCGATAGCATGAGATGTGATATCCCAATGCTTCTACCAAACCTGAGACCCATACTATGGCATGAGATGTGATATCCAACTCCTTCCCATTCCAATTCTGAGACTCTTCTGATAGCATGAGATGTGATATCTCAATGCCTCTAATACCAAACCTGAGATCCTACCTCTAACATGAAATGTGATATCCAACTCTTTCCCGTTGCAAACCTGAGAGCCTTCCTAAAGCATGAGATGTGATATCCAAGTCCTTCCCATTCCAATCCTGAGACCCTTCCTATAACATGAGATGTGATATCCAACTCCTTCCCATTCCAACCTGAGACCCTTCCTATAGCATGAGATGGGATATCCAACTCCTTCCAAATCCAATCCTGATACCCTTCCGATAGCATGAGATGTGATATCCCAATGCTTCTACCAAACCTGAGACCCATACTATGGCATGAGATGTGATATCAAACTCCTTCCCATTCCAATCCTGTGACCCTTCCTATAGCTTGAGATGTGATATCCAACTCCTTCCCATTCCAATTCTGAGACCCTTCCTATACAATGAGACTTGATATCTCAATGCTTCTAATACCAAACCTGAGAGCCGTCCTATAACATGAGATGTGATATCCAAATCCTTCCCCTTCCAAACCTTAGACCCTTCCTTTATCATGAGATGTGATATCCAACTCCTTCCCATTCCAATCCTGAGACTCTTCCGATATCATGAGATGTGATATCTCAATGCTTCTAATATCAAACTTGAGACCCTCCCTATAGCATGAGATGTGATATCCAAGTCCTTCCCATCCCAATCCTGAGACCCTTCCTATAGCATGAGATATGATATCTCAATGCTTCTAATACCAAACCTGAGACCCTTCCTATAACATGAGATGGGAATATCCAACTCCTTCCCATTCCAATCCTGAGACCCTTCCGATAGCAGAGATGTGATATCTCACTGCTTATACCAAACCTGAGACCCTTCCTATAGCATGAGATGTGATATCCAACTCCTTCCCATTCCAATCCTGAGACACTTCCTATAGCATGAGATGTGATATCTCACTGCTTATACCAAACCTGAGACCCTTCCTATAGCATGAGATGTGATATCCAACTCCTTCCCATTCCAATCCTGAGACCCTTCCTATAGCATGAGATGTGATATCTCAATGCTTCTAATATCAAACTTGAGACCCTCCCTATAGCATGAGATGTGATACCCAAGTCCTTCCCATTCCAATCCTGAGACCCTTCCTACAGCATGCGATGTGATGTCTCAATGCTTCTAATACCAAACCTGAGACTCTTCCTATAACATGAGATGGGATATCCAACTCCTTCCCATTCCAATCGTGAGACCCTTCCGATAGCAGAGATGTGATATCTCAATGCTTATACCAAACCTAAGACCCTTCCTATGGCATGAGATGTCATATACAACTCCTTCCCATTCCAATCCTGAGACCCTTCCTATAGCATGAGATGTGATATCTCAATGCTTATACCAAACCTGAGACCCTTCCTATAGCATGAGATGTGATATCCAACTCCTTCCCATTCCAATCCTGAGACCCTTCCTATAGCATGAGATGTGATGTCTCAATGCTTCTAATACCAAACCTGAGATCCTTCCTATAACATGAGATGTGATATCCAACTCCTTCCCATTCCAATCCCGAGACCCTTCCTATAGCATGAGATGTGATATCTCAATGCTTATACCAAACCTGAGACCCTTCCTATAGCATGAGATGTGATATCCAACTCCTTCCCATTCCAATCCTGAGACTCTTCCTATAGCATGAGATGTGATATCTCAATGCCTCTAATACCAAACCTGAGATCCTTCCTCTAACATGAAATGTGATATCCAACTCCTTCCCATTACAAACCTGAGAGCCTACCTATAGCATGAGATGTGATATCCAAGTTCTTCCCATTCCAATCCTTAGACCCTTCCTACAGCATGCAATATGATATCTCAATGATTCTAATAACAAACCTGAGACCCGTCCTATAACATGAGATGGGATATCCAACTCCTTCCCATTCCAATCCTGAGACACTTCCGATAGCAGAGATGTGATATCTCAATGCTTATACCAAACCTGAGACCCTTCCTATAACATGAGATGTGATATCCAACTCCTTCCCGGTCCAAACCTGAGACCCTTCATATAGCATATGTGATATCCAACTCCTTCCCATTCCAAACATGAGACCCTTCCTATAGCAAGAGTGTAATATCCAACTCCTTCCCATTCCAATCCTGAGACCATTCCTATAGCATGAGATGTGATATCTCAATGCTTCTAATACCAAACCTGAGATCCTTCCTATGACATGAGATGTGATATCCAATTCCTCCCCATTCCAAACCTGAGAACCTTCCTACAGCATGCGATGTGATATCTCAATGCTTCTAATACCAAACCCGAGACCAGTCCTATAACATGAGATTGGATATCCAACTCCTTCCCCTTCCAAACCTGAGACTCTTCCTATAGCATGAGATGTGATATCCAACTTCTTCCCATTCCAATCCTGAGACCCTTCCTATAACATGAGAGATGTGATGTCTCAATGCTTCTAATACCAAACCTAAGATCTTTCCTATAACATGAGATGTGATATCCAACTCCTTCCCATTCCAATCCTGAGACCCTTCCTATAGCATGAGATGTGATATCTCAATGCTTATACCAAACCTGAGACCCTTCCTATAGCTTGAGATGTGATATCCAACTCCTTCCCATTCCAATCCTGAGACCCTTCCTATAGCATGAGATGTGATATCTCAAGGCCTCTAATACCAAACCTGAGATCCTTCCTCTAACATGAAATGTGATATCCAACTCCTTCCCCTTCCAAACCTGAGAGCCTTCCTATAACATGAAATGTGATATCCAATTCCTTCCCATTCCAACCTGAGACCCTTCCTATAGCATGAGATGGGATATCCAACTCCTTCCAAATCCAATACTGATACCCTTCCGATAGCATGAGATGTGATATCCCAATGCTTCTACGAAACCTGAGACCCATACTATGGCATGAGATGTGATATCAAACTCCTTCCCATTCCAATCCTGAGACCCTACCTATAGCTTGAGATGTGATATCCAACTCCTTCCCATTCCAATTCTGAGACCCTTCCTATACCATGAGACTTGATATCTCAATGCTTCTAATACCAAACCTGAGACCCGTCCTATAACATGAGATGTGATATCCAAATCCTTCCCCTTCCAAACCTTAGACCCTTCCTTTATCATGAGATGTGATATCCAATTCCTTCCCATTCCAATCCTGAGACCCTTCCGATATCATGAGATTTGTTATCTCAATGCTTCTAATATCAAACTTGAGACCCTCCCTATAACATGAGATGTGACATCCAAGTCCTCCCCATTCCAATCCTGAGACCCTTCCTATAGCATGAGATGTGATATCTCAATGCTTCTAATACCAAACCTGAGACCCTTCCTATAACATGATTTGGGATATCCAACTCCTTCCCATTCCAATCCTGAGACCGTTCCGATAACAGAGATGTGATATCTCAATGCTTATACCAAACCTGAGACCCTTCCTATGGCCTGAGATGTCATATGCAACTCCTTCCCATTCCAATCCTGAGACCCTTCCTATAGCATGAGATGTGATATCTCAATGCCTCTAATACAAACCTGAAATCCTTCCCCTAACATGAAATGTGATATCCAACTCCTTCCCTTTCCAAACCTGAGAGCCTACCTATAGCATGAGATGTGATATCCAAGACCTTCCCATTCCAATCCTTAAACCCTTCCTACATCATACAATATGATATCTCAATGATTCTAATAACAAACCTGAGACCCGTCCTATAACATGAGATGTGATATCCAACTCCTTCCCATTCCAATCCTGAGACACTTCCGATAGCAGAGATGTGATATCTCAATGCTTATTCCAAACCTGAGACCCTTCCTATAGCATGAGATGTGATATCCAACTCCTTCCCTTTCCAAACCTGAGACCCTTCCTATAGCATATGTGATATCCAACTCCTTCCCATTCCAAACATGAGACCCTTCCTATAGCAAGAATGTAATATCCAACTCCTTCCCATTCCAATCCTCAGACCCTTCCTACAGCATGCGATGTGATATCTCAATGCTTCTAATACCAAACCTGAGACCCGTCCTATAACATGAGATGGGATATCCAACTCCTTCCCGTTCCAAACCTGAGACCCTTCCTATAGCATGAGATGTGATATCCAACTCCTTCCCATCCCAATCCTGAGACACTTCCGATTGCAGAGATGTGATATCTCAATGCTTATACCAAACCTGAGACTCTTCCTATAACATGAGATGTGATATCCAACTCCTTCCCGTTCCAAACCTGAGACCCTTCCTATAGCATAAGATGTGATATCCAACTCCTTCCCATTCCAATCCTTAGACCCTTCCTACAGCATGCAATATGATATCTCAATGATTCTAATAACAAACCTGAGACCCGTCCTATAACATGAGATGGGATATCCAACTCCTTCCCATTCCAATCCTGAGACACTTCCGATAGCAGAGATGTGATATCTCAATGCTTATACCAAACCTGAGACCCTTCCTATAACATGAGATGTGATATCCAACTCCTTCCCGGTCCAAACCTGAGACCCTTCCTATAGCATATGTGATATCCAACTCCTTCCCATTCCAAACATGAGACCCTTCCTATAGCAAGAGTGTAATATCCAACTCCTTCCCATTCCAATCCTGAGACCATTCCTATAGCATGAGATGTGATATCTCAATGCTTCTAATACCAAACCTGAGATCCTTCCTATGACATGAGATGTGATATCCAATTCCTCCCCATTCCAAACCTGAGAACCTTCCTACAGCATGCAATGTGATATCTCAATGCTTCTAATACCAAACCCGAGACCAGTCCTATAACATGAGATTGGATATCCAACTCCTTCCCCTTCCAAACCTGAGACTCTTCCTATAGCATGAGATGTGATATCCAACTTCTTCCCATTCCAATCCTGAGACCCTTCCTATAACAAGAGATGTGATGTCTCAATGCTTCTAATACCAAACCTGAGATCTTTCCTATAACATGAGATGTGATATCCAACTCCTTCCCATTCCAATCCTGAGACCCTGAGACCCCATGAGATGTGATATCTCAATGCTTATACCAAACCTGAGACCCTTCCTATAGCTTGAGATGTGATATCCAACTCCTTCCCATTCCAATCCTGAGACCCTTCCTATAGCATGAGATGTGATATCTCAAGGCCTCTAATACCAAACCTGAGATCCTTCCTCTAACATGAAATGTGATATCCAACTCCTTCCCCTTCCAAACCTGAGAGCCTTCCTATAACATGAAATGTGATATCCAATTCCTTCCCATTCCAACCTGAGACCCTTCCTATAGCATGAGATGGGATATCCAACTCCTTCCAAATCCAATACTGATACCCTTCCGATAGCATGAGATGTGATATCCCAATGCTTCTACCAAACCTGAGACCCATACTATGGCATGAGATGTGATATCAAACTCCTTCCCATTCCAATCCTGAGACCCTACCTATAGCTTGAGATGTGATATCCAACTCCTTCGCATTCCAATTCTGAGACCCTTCCTATACCATGAGACTTGATATCTCAATGCTTCTAATACCAAACCTGAGACCCGTCCTATAACATGAGATGTGATATCCAAATCCATCCCCTTCCAAACCTTAGACCCTTCCTTTATCATGAGATGTGATATCCAATTCCTTCCCATTCCAATCCTGAGACCCTTCCGATATCATGAGATTTGTTATCTCAATGCTTCTAATATCAAACTTGAGACCCTCCCTATAACATGAGATGTGACATCCAAGTCCTCCCCATTCCAATCCTGAGACCCTTCCTATAGCATGAGATGTGATATCTCAATGCTTCTAATACCAAACCTGAGACCCTTCCTATAACATGATTTGGGATATCCAACTCCTTCCCATTCCAATCCTGAGACCCTTCCGATAGCAGAGATGTGATATCTCAATGCTTATACCAAACCTGAGACCCTTCCTATGGCCTGAGATGTCATATGCAACTCCTTCCCATTCCAATCCTGAGACCCTTCCTATAGCATGAGATGTGATATCTCAATGCCTCTAATACCAAACCTGAAATCCTTCCTCTAACATGAAATGTGATATCCAACTCCTTCCCTTTCCAAACCTGAGAGCCTACCTATAGCATGAGATGTGATATCCAAGACCTTCCCATTCCAATCCTTAGACCCTTCCTACAGCATACAATATGATATCTCAATGATTCTAATAACAAACCTGAGACCCGTCCTATAACATGAGATGTGATATCCAACTCCTTCCCATTCCAATCCTGAGACACTCTGATAGCAGAGATGTGATATCTCAATGCTTATTCCAAACCTGAGACCCTTCCTATAGCATGAGATGTGATATCCAACTCCTTCCCGTTCCAAACCTGAGACCCTTCCTATAGCATATGTGATATCCAACTCCTTCCCATTCCAAACATGAGACCCTTCCTATAGCAAGAATGTAATATCCAACTCCTTCCCATTCCAATCCTCAGACCCTTCCTACAGCATGCGATGTGATATCTCAATGCTTCTAATACCAAACCTGAGACCCGTCCTATAACATGAGATGGGATATCCAACTCCTTCCCGTTCCAAACCTGAGACCCTTCCTATAGCATGAGATGTGATATCCAACTCCTTCCCATCCCAATCCTGAGACACTTCCGATTGCAGAGATGTGATATCTCAATGCTTATACCAAACCTGAGACTCTTCCTATAACATGAGATGTGATATCCAACTCCTTCCCGTTCCAAACCTGAGACCCTTCCTATAGCATAAGATGTGATATCCAACTCCTTCCCATTCCAATCCTGAGACCCTTCCGATAGCATGAGATGTGATATCTCAATGCTTCTAATACCAAACCTGAGATCCTTCTTATAACATGTGATGTGATATCCAAATCCTTCCCCTTCCAAACTTGAGACCCTCCCTTTAGCATGAAATGTGATATCCAACTCCTTCCCATTCCAATCCTGAGACCCTTATGATAGCATGAGATGTGATATCTCAATGCCTCTAATACCAAACCTGAGATACTTCCGATAGCATGAGATGTGATATCTCAATGCTTCTAATACCAAACCTGAGATCCTTCCTATAACATGAGATGTGATATCCAAATCCTTCCCCTTCCAAACCTGAGACCCTCCCTTTAGCATGAGATGTGATATCCAACTCCTTCCCATTCCAATCCTGAGACCCTTCTGATAGCATGAGATGTGATATCTCAATGCCTCTAATACCAAACCTGAGATCCTACCTCTAACATGAAATATGATATCCAACTCCTTCCCTTTCCAAACCTGAGATCCTGCCTATAGCATGAGATGTGATATCCAAGTCCTTCCCATTCCAATCCTGAGACCCTTCCTATAGCATGAGATGTGATGTCTCAATGCTTATACCAAACCTGAGACCCTTCCTATGGCATGAGATGCCATATACAACTCCTTCCCATTCCAATCCTGAGACCCTGCTTATAGCATGAGATGTGATATCTCAATGCTTCTAATACCAAACCTGAGATCTTTCCTATAACATGAGATGTGATATCCATCTCCTTCCCATTCCAATCCTGAGACCATTCCTATAGCATGAGATGTGATATCTCAATGCTTATACCCAACCTGAGACCCTTCCTATAGCTTGAGATGTGATATCCAACTCCTTCCCATTCCAATCCTGAGACCCTTCCTATAGCATGAGATGTGATATCTCAATGCCTCTAATACCAAACCTGAGATCCTTCCTCTAACATGAAATGTGATATCCAACTCCTTCCCCTTCCAAACCTGAGAGCCTTCCTATAGCATGAGATATGATATCCAAGTCCTTTCCATTCCAATCCTGAGACCCTTCCTATAACATGAGATGTGATATCTAACTCCTTCCCATTCCAACCTGAGACCCTTCCTATAGCATGAGATGGGATATCCAACTCCTTCCAAATCCAATCCTGATACCCTTCCGATAGCATGAGATGTGATATCCCAATGCTTCTACCAAACCTGAGACCCATACTATGGCATGAGATGTGATATCAAACTCCTTCCCATTCCAACCTGAGACCCTTCCTATAGCATGAGATGGGATATCCAACTCCTTCCAAATCCAATCCTGAAATCCTTCTGATAGCATGAGATGTGATATATCAATGCCTCTAATACCAAACCTGAGATCCTACCTCTAACATGAAATGTGATATCCAACTCTTTCCCGTTGCAAACCTGAGAGCCTTCCTATAGCATGAGATGTGATATCCAAGTCCTTCCCATTCCAATCCTGAGACCCTTCCTATAACATGAGATGTGATATCCAACTCCTTCCCATTCCAACCTGAGACCCTTCCTATAGCATGAGATGAGATATCCAACTCCTTCCAAATCCAATCCTGATACCCTTCCGATAGCATGAGATGTGATATCCCAATGCTTCTACCAAACCTGAGACCCATACTATGGCATGAGATGTGATATCAAACTCCTTCCCATTCCAATCCTGTGACCCTTCCTATAGCTTGAGATGTGATATCCAACTCCTTCCCATTCCAATTCTGAGACCCTTCCTATACAACGAGACTTGATATCTCAATGCTTCTAATACCAAACCTGAGATCCTTCCTATGACATGAGATGTGATATCCAATTCCTCCCCATTCCAAACCTGAGAACCTTCCTACAGCATGCAATGTGATATCTCAATGCTTCTAATACCAAACCCGAGACCAGTCCTATAACATGAGATTGGATATCCAACTCCTTCCCCTTCCAAACCTGAGACTCTTCCTATAGCATGAGATGTGATATCCAACTTCTTCCCATTCCAATCCTGAGACCCTTCCTATAACAAGAGATGTGATGTCTCAATGCTTCTAATACCAAACCTGAGATCTTTCCTATAACATGAGATGTGATATCCAACTCCTTCCCATTCCAATCCTGAGACCCTGAGACCCCATGAGATGTGATATCTCAATGCTTATACCAAACCTGAGACCCTTCCTATAGCTTGAGATGTGATATCCAACTCCTTCCCATTCCAATCCTGAGACCCTTCCTATAGCATGAGATGTGATATCTCAAGGCCTCTAATACCAAACCTGAGATCCTTCCTCTAACATGAAATGTGATATCCAACTCCTTCCCCTTCCAAACCTGAGAGCCTTCCTATAACATGAAATGTGATATCCAATTCCTTCCCATTCCAACCTGAGACCCTTCCTATAGCATGAGATGGGATATCCAACTCCTTCCAAATCCAATACTGATACCCTTCCGATAGCATGAGATGTGATATCCCAATGCTTCTACCAAACCTGAGACCCATACTATGGCATGAGATGTGATATCAAACTCCTTCCCATTCCAATCCTGAGACCCTACCTATAGCTTGAGATGTGATATCCAACTCCTTCGCATTCCAATTCTGAGACCCTTCCTATACCATGAGACTTGATATCTCAATGCTTCTAATACCAAACCTGAGACCCGTCCTATAACATGAGATGTGATATCCAAATCCATCCCCTTCCAAACCTTAGACCCTTCCTTTATCATGAGATGTGATATCCAATTCCTTCCCATTCCAATCCTGAGACCCTTCCGATATCATGAGATTTGTTATCTCAATGCTTCTAATATCAAACTTGAGACCCTCCCTATAACATGAGATGTGACATCCAAGTCCTCCCCATTCCAATCCTGAGACCCTTCCTATAGCATGAGATGTGATATCTCAATGCTTCTAATACCAAACCTGAGACCCTTCCTATAACATGATTTGGGATATCCAACTCCTTCCCATTCCAATCCTGAGACCCTTCCGATAGCAGAGATGTGATATCTCAATGCTTATACCAAACCTAAGACCCTTCCTATGGCCTGAGATGTCATATGCAACTCCTTCCCATTCCAATCCTGAGACCCTTCCTATAGCATGAGATGTGATATCTCAATGCCTCTAATACCAAACCTGAAATCCTTCCTCTAACATGAAATGTGATATCCAACTCCTTCCCTTTCCAAACCTGAGAGCCTACCTATAGCATGAGATGTGATATCCAAGACCTTCCCATTCCAATCCTTAGACCCTTCCTACAGCATACAATATGATATCTCAATGATTCTAATAACAAACCTGAGACCCGTCCTATAACATGAGATGTGATATCCAACTCCTTCCCATTCCAATCCTGAGACACTCTGATAGCAGAGATGTGATATCTCAATGCTTATTCCAAACCTGAGACCCTTCCTATAGCATGAGATGTGATATCCAACTCCTTCCCGTTCCAAACCTGAGACCCTTCCTATAGCATATGTGATATCCAACTCCTTCCCATTCCAAACATGAGACCCTTCCTATAGCAAGAATGTAATATCCAACTCCTTCCCATTCCAATCCTCAGACCCTTCCTACAGCATGCGATGTGATATCTCAATGCTTCTAATACCAAACCTGAGACCCGTCCTATAACATGAGATGGGATATCCAACTCCTTCCCGTTCCAAACCTGAGACCCTTCCTATAGCATGAGATGTGATATCCAACTCCTTCCCATCCCAATCCTGAGACACTTCCGATTGCAGAGATGTGATATCTCAATGCTTATACCAAACCTGAGACTCTTCCTATAACATGAGATGTGATATCCAACTCCTTCCCGTTCCAAACCTGAGACCCTTCCTATAGCATAAGATGTGATATCCAACTCCTTCCCATTCCAATCCTGAGACCCTTCCGATAGCATGAGATGTGATATCTCAATGCTTCTAATACCAAACCTGAGATCCTTCTTATAACATGTGATGTGATATCCAAATCCTTCCCCTTCCAAACTTGAGACCCTCCCTTTAGCATGAAATGTGATATCCAACTCCTTCCCATTCCAATCCTGAGACCCTTATGATAGCATGAGATGTGATATCTCAATGCCTCTAATACCAAACCTGAGATACTTCCGATAGCATGAGATGTGATATCTCAATGCTTCTAATACCAAACCTGAGATCCTTCCTATAACATGAGATGTGATATCCAAATCCTTCCCCTTCCAAACCTGAGACCCTCCCTTTAGCATGAGATGTGATATCCAACTCCTTCCCATTCCAATCCTGAGACCCTTCTGATAGCATGAGATGTGATATCTCAATGCCTCTAATACCAAACCTGAGATCCTACCTCTAACATGAAATATGATATCCAACTCCTTCCCTTTCCAAACCTGAGATCCTGCCTATAGCATGAGATGTGATATCCAAGTCCTTCCCATTCCAATCCTGAGACCCTTCCTATAGCATGAGATGTGATGTCTCAATGCTTATACCAAACCTGAGACCCTTCCTATGGCATGAGATGCCATATACAACTCCTTCCCATTCCAATCCTGAGACCCTGCTTATAGCATGAGATGTGATATCTCAATGCTTCTAATACCAAACCTGAGATCTTTCCTATAACATGAGATGTGATATCCATCTCCTTCCCATTCCAATCCTGAGACCATTCCTATAGCATGAGATGTGATATCTCAATGCTTATACCCAACCTGAGACCCTTCCTATAGCTTGAGATGTGATATCCAACTCCTTCCCATTCCAATCCTGAGACCCTTCCTATAGCATGAGATGTGATATCTCAATGCCTCTAATACCAAACCTGAGATCCTTCCTCTAACATGAAATGTGATATCCAACTCCTTCCCCTTCCAAACCTGAGAGCCTTCCTATAGCATGAGATATGATATCCAAGTCCTTTCCATTCCAATCCTGAGACCCTTCCTATAACATGAGATGTGATATCTAACTCCTTCCCATTCCAACCTGAGACCCTTCCTATAGCATGAGATGGGATATCCAACTCCTTCCAAATCCAATCCTGATACCCTTCCGATAGCATGAGATGTGATATCCCAATGCTTCTACCAAACCTGAGACCCATACTATGGCATGAGATGTGATATCAAACTCCTTCCCATTCCAACCTGAGACCCTTCCTATAGCATGAGATGGGATATCCAACTCCTTCCAAATCCAATCCTGAAATCCTTCTGATAGCATGAGATGTGATATATCAATGCCTCTAATACCAAACCTGAGATCCTACCTCTAACATGAAATGTGATATCCAACTCTTTCCCGTTGCAAACCTGAGAGCCTTCCTATAGCATGAGATGTGATATCCAAGTCCTTCCCATTCCAATCCTGAGACCCTTCCTATAACATGAGATGTGATATCCAACTCCTTCCCATTCCAACCTGAGACCCTTCCTATAGCATGAGATGAGATATCCAACTCCTTCCAAATCCAATCCTGATACCCTTCCGATAGCATGAGATGTGATATCCCAATGCTTCTACCAAACCTGAGACCCATACTATGGCATGAGATGTGATATCAAACTCCTTCCCATTCCAATCCTGTGACCCTTCCTATAGCTTGAGATGTGATATCCAACTCCTTCCCATTCCAAATCTGAGACCCTTCCTATACAACGAGACTTGATATCTCAATGCTTCTAATACCAAACCTGAGACCCGTCCTATAACATGAGATGTGATATCCAAATCCTTCCCCTTCCAAACCTTAGACCCTTCCTTTATCATGAGATGTGATATCCAACTCCTTCCCATTCCAATCCTGAGACTCTTCCGATATCATGAGATGTGATATCTCAATGCTTCTAATATCAAACTTGAGACCCTCCCTATAGCATGAGATGTGATATCCAAGTCCTTCCCATTCCAATCCTGAGACCCTTCTTATAGCATGAGATGTGATATCTCAATGCTTGTAATACCAAACCTGAGACCCTTCCTATAACATGAGATGGGAATATCCAACTCCTTCCCATTCCAATCCTGAGACCCTTCCGATAGCAGAGATGTGATATCTCAATGCTTATACCAAACCTGAGATCCTTCCTATAACATGAGATGTGATATCCAACTCCTTCCCATTCCAATCCTGAGACACTTCCTATAGCATGAGATGTGATATCTCACTGCTTATCCCAAACCTGAGACCCTTCCTATAGCATGAGATGTGATATCCAACTCCTTCCCATTCCAATCCTGAGACCCTTTCTATAGCATGAGATGTGATATCTCAATGCTTCTAATATCAAACTTGTGACCCTCCCTATAGCATGAGATGTGATACCCAAGTCCTTCCCATTCCAATCCTGAGACCCTTCCTACAACATGCGATGTGATGTCTCAATGCTTCTAATACCAAACCTGAGACTCTTCCTATAACATGAGATGGGATATCCAACTCCTTCCCATTCCAATCCTGAGACCCTTCCGATAGCAGAGATGTGATATCTCAATGCTTATACCAAACCTAAGACCCTTCCTATGGCATGAGATGTCATATACAACTCCTTCCCATTCCAATCCTGAGACCCTTCCTATAGCATGAGATGTGATATCTCAATGCTTATACCAAACCTGAGACCCTTCCTATAGCATGAGATGTGATATCCAACTCCTTCCCATTCCAATCCTGAGACCCTTCCTATAGCATGAGATGTGATGTCTCAATGCTTCTAATACCAAACCTGAGATCCTTCCTATAACATGAGATGTGATATCCAACTCCTTCCCATTCCAATCCCGAGACCCTTCCTATAGCATGAGATGTGATATCTCAATGCTTATACCAAACCTGAGACCCTTCCTATAGCATGAAATGTGATATCCAACTCCTTCCCATTCCAATCCTGAGACTCTTCCTATAGCATGAGATGTGATATCTCAATGCCTCTAATACCAAACCTGAGATCCTTCCTCTAACATGAAATGTGATATCCAACTCCTTCCCTTTCCAAACCTGAGAGCCTACCTATAGCATGAGATGTGATATCCAAGTCCTTCCCATTCCAATCCTTAGACCCTTCCTACAGCATGCAATATGATATCTCAATGATTCTAATAACAAACCTGAGACCCGTCCTATAACATGAGATGGGATATCCAACTCCTTCCCATTCCAATCCTGAGACACTTCCGATAGCAGAGATGTGATATCTCAATGCTTATACCAAACCTGAGACCCTTCCTATAACATGAGATGTGATATCCAACTCCTTCCCATTCCAAACATGAGACCCTTCCTATAGCAAGAGTGTAATATCCAACTCCTTCCCATTCCAATCCTGAGACCATTCCTATAGCATGAGATGTGATATCTCAATGCTTCTAATACCAAACCTGAGATCCTTCCTATGACATGAGATGTGATATCCAATTCCTCCCCATTCCAAACCTGAGAACCTTCCTACAGCATGCGATGTGATATCTCAATGCTTCTAATACCAAACCCGAGACCAGTCCTATAACATGAGATTGGATATCCAACTCCTTCCCCTTCCAAACCTGAGACTCTTCCTATAGCATGAGATGTGATATCCAACTTCTTCCCATTCCAATCCTGAGACCCTTCCTATAACATGAGATGTGATGTCTCAATGCTTCTAATACCAAACCTGAGATCTTTCCTATAACATGAGATGTGATATCCAACTCCTTCCCATTCCAATCCTGAGACCCTTCCTATAGCATGAGATGTGATATCTCAATGCTTATACCAAACCTGAGACCCTTCCTATAGCTTGAGATGTGATATCCAACTCCTTCCCATTCCAATCCTGAGACCCTTCCTATAGCATGAGATGTGATATCTCAAGGCCTCTAATACCAAACCTGAGATCCTTCCTCTAACATGAAATGGGATATCCAACTCCTTCCCCTTCCAAACCTGAGAGCCTTCCTATAACATGAAATGTGATATCCAATTCCTTCCCATTCCAACCTGAGACCCTTCCTATAGCATGAGATGGGATATCCAACTCCTTCCAAATCCAATACTGATACCCTTCCGATAGCATGAGATGTGATATCCCAATGCTTCTACCAAACCTGAGACCCATACTATGGCATGAGATGTGATATCAAACTCCTTACTATTCCAATCCTGAGACCCTACCTATAGCTTGAGATGTGATATCCAACTCCTTCCCATTCCAATTCTGAGACCCTTCCTATACCATGAGACTTGATATCTCAATGCTTCTAATACCAAACCTGAGACCCGTCCTATAACATGAGATGTGATATCCAAATCCTTCCCCTTCCAAACCTTAGACCCTTCCTTTATCATGAGATGTGATATCCAATTCCTTCCCATTCCAATCCTGAGACCCTACCGATATCATGAGATTTGTTATCTCAATGCTTCTAATATCAAACTTGAGACCCTCCCTATAACATGAGATGTGACATCCAAGTCCTCCCCATTCCAATCCTGAGACCCTTCCTATAGCATGAGATGTGATATCTCAATGCTTCTAATACCAAACCTGAGACCCTTCCTATAACATGATTTGGGATATCCAACTCCTTCCCATTCCAATCCTGAGACCCTTCCGATAGCAGAGATGTGATATCTCAATGCTTATACCAAACCTGAGACCCTTCCTATGGCCTGAGATGTCATATGCAACTCCTTCCCATTCCAATCCTGAGACCCTTCCTATAGCATTAGATGTGATATCTCAATGCTTATACCAAATCTGAGACCCTTCCTATAGCATGAGATGTGATATCCAACTTCTTCCCATTCCAATCCTGAGACCCTTCCTATAGCATGAGATGTGATGTCTCAATTCTTCTAATACCAAACCTGAGATCCTTCCTATAACATGAGATGTGATATCCAACTCCTTCCCATTCCAATCCTGAGACCCTTATGATAGCATGAGATGTGATATCTCAATGCTTCTATTACCAAACCTGAGATCCTTCCTATAACATGAGATGTGATTTCCAAATCCTTCCACTTCCAAACCTGAGACCCTCCCTTTAGCATGAGATGTGATATCCAACTCCTTCCCATTCCAATCCTGAGACCCTTCTGATAGCATGAGATGTGATATTTCAATGCCTCTAATACCAAACCTGAGATCCTACCTCTAACATGAAATGTGATATCCATCTCCTTCCCTTTCCAAACCTGAGACCCTGCCTATAGCATGAGATGTGATATCCAAGTCCTTCCCATTCCAATCCTGAGACCCTTCCTATAGCATGTGATGTGATATCTCAATGCTTATACCAAATCTGAGACCCTTCCTATAGCATGAGATGTGATATCCAACTCCTTCCCATTCCAATCCTGAGACCCTTCCTATAGCATGAGATGTGATGTCTCAATGCTTCTAATACCAAACCTGAGATCCTTGATATAACATGAGATGTGATATCAAACTCCTTCCCATTCCAATCCTGAGACCCTTATGATAGCATGAGATGGTATATCTCAATGCCTCTAATACCAAACCTGAGATACTTCCGATAGCATGAGATGTGATATCTCAATGCTTCTAATACCAAACCTGAGATCCTTCCTATAACATGAGATGTGATTTCCAAATCCTTCCCCTTCCAAACCTGAGACCCTCCCTTTAGCATGAGATGTGATATCCAACTCCTTCCCATTCCAATCCTGAGACCCATCTGATAGCATGAGATGTGATATTTCAATGCCTCTAATACCAAACCTGAGATCCTACCTCTAACATGAAATGTGATATCCATCTCCTTCCCTTTCCAAACCTGAGACTCTGCCTATAGCATGAGATGTGATATCCAAGTCCTTTCCATTCCAATCCTGAGACCCTTCCTATAGCATGTGATGTGATATCTCAATGCTTATACCAAACCTGAGACCCTTCCTATGGCATGAGATGTCATATACAACTCCTTCCCATTCCAATCCTGAGACCCTTCCTATAGCATGAGATGTGATATCTCAATGCTTATACCAAACCTGAGACCCTTCCTATAGCATGAGATGTGATATCCAACTTCTTCCCATTCCAATCCTGAGACCCTTCCTATAACATGAGATGTGATGTCGCAATGCTTCTAATACCAAACCTGAGATCTTTCCTATAACATGAGATGTGATATCCAACTCCTTCCCATTCCAATCCTGAGACCCTTCCTATAGCATGAGATGTGATATCACAATGCTTATACCAAACCTGAGACCGTTCCTATAGCTTGAGATGTGATATCCAACTCCTTCCCATTCCAATCCTGAGACCCTTCCTATAGCATGAGATGTGATATCTCAAGGCCTCTAATACCAAACCTGAGATCGTTCCTCTAACATGAAATGTGATATCCAACTCCTTCCCCTTCCAAACCTGAGAGCCTTCCTATAACATGAGATGTGACATCCAAGTCCTCCCCATTCCAATCCTGAGACCCTTCCTATAGCATGAGATGTGATATCTCAATGCTTCTAATACCAAACCTGAGACCCTTCCTATAACATGATTTGGGATATCCAACTCCTTCCCATTCCAATCCTGAGACCCTTCCGATAGCAGAGATGTGATATCTCAATGCTTATACCAAACCTGAGACCCTTCCTATGGCCTGAGATGTCATATGCAACTCCTTCCCATTCCAATCCTGAGACCCTTCCTATAGCATTAGATGTGATATCTCAATGCTTATACCAAATCTGAGACCCTTCCTATAGCATGAGATGTGATATCCAACTTCTTCCCATTCCAATCCTGAGACCCTTCCTATAGCATGAGATGTGATGTCTCAATTCTTCTAATACCAAACCTGAGATCCTTCCTATAACATGAGATGTGATATCCAACTCCTTCCCATTCCAATCCTGAGACCCTTATGATAGCATGAGATGTGATATCTCAATGCTTCTATTACCAAACCTGAGATCCTTCCTATAACATGAGATGTGATTTCCAAATCCTTCCACTTCCAAACCTGAGACCCTCCCTTTAGCATGAGATGTGATATCCAACTCCTTCCCATTCCAATCCTGAGACCCTTCTGATAGCATGAGATGTGATATTTCAATGCCTCTAATACCAAACCTGAGATCCTACCTCTAACATGAAATGTGATATCCATCTCCTTCCCTTTCCAAACCTGAGACCCTGCCTATAGCATGAGATGTGATATCCAAGTCCTTCCCATTCCAATCCTGAGACCCTTCCTATAGCATGTGATGTGATATCTCAATGCTTATACCAAATCTGAGACCCTTCCTATAGCATGAGATGTGATATCCAACTCCTTCCCATTCCAATCCTGAGACCCTTCCTATAGCATGAGATGTGATGTCTCAATGCTTCTAATACCAAACCTGAGATCCTTCCTATAACATGAGATGTGATATCCAACTCCTTCCCATTCCATTCCTGAGACCCTTATGATAGCATGAGATGTGATATCTCAATGCCTCTAATACCAAACCTGAGATACTTCCGATAGCATGAGATGTGATATCTCAATGCTTCTAATACCAAACCTGAGATCCTTCCTATAACATGAGATGTGATTTCCAAATCCTTCCCCTTCCAAACCTGAGACCCTCCCTTTAGCATGAGATGTGATATCCAACTCCTTCCCATTCCAATCCTGAGACCCATCTGATAGCATGAGATGTGATATTTCAATGCCTCTAATACCAAACCTGAGATCCTACCTCTAACATGAAATGTGATATCCATCTCCTTCCCTTTCCAAACCTGAGACCCTGCCTATAGCATGAGATGTGATATCCAAGTCCTTTCCATTCCAATCCTGAGACCCTTCCTATAGCATGTGATGTGATATCTCAATGCTTATACCAAACCTGAGACCCTTCCTATGGCATGAGATGTCATATACAACTCCTTCCCATTCCAATCCTGAGACCCTTCCTATAGCATAAGATGTGATATCTCAATGCTTATACCAAACCTGAGACCCTTCCTATAGCATGAGATGTGATATCCAACTTCTTCCCATTCCAATCCTGAGACCCTTCCTATAACATGAGATGTGATGTCGCAATGCTTCTAATACCAAACCTGAGATCTTTCCTATAACATGAGATGTGATATCCAACTCCTTCCCATTCCAATCCTGAGACCCTTCCTATAGCATGAGATGTGATATCACAATGCTTATACCAAACCTGAGACCGTTCCTATAGCTTGAGATGTGATATCCAACTCCTTCCCATTCCAATCCTGAGACCCTTCCTATAGCATGAGATGTGATATCTCAAGGCCTCTAATACCAAACCTGAGATCGTTCCTCTAACATGAAATGTGATATCCAACTCCTTCCCCTTCCAAACCTGAGAGCCTTCCTATAACATGAGATGTGACATCCAAGTCCTCCCCATTCCAATCCTGAGACCCTTCCTATAGCATGAGATGTGATATCTCAATGCTTCTAATACCAAACCTGAGACCCTTCCTATAACATGATTTGGGATATCCAACTCCTTCCCATTCCAATCCTGAGACCCTTCCGATAGCAGAGATGTGATATCTCAATGCTTATACCAAACCTGAGAGCCTTCCTATGGCCTGAGATGTCATATGCAACTCCTTCCCATTCCAATCCTGAGACCCTTCCTATAGCATTAGATGTGATATCTCAATGCTTATACCAAATCTGAGACCCTTCCTATAGCATGAGATGTGATATCCAACTTCTTCCCATTCCAATCCTGAGACCCTTCCTATAGCATGAGATGTGATGTCTCAATTCTTCTAATACCAAACCTGAGATCCTTCCTATAACATGAGATGTGATATCCAACTCCTTCCCATTCCAATCCTGAGACCCTTATGATAGCATGAGATGTGATATCTCAATGCCTCTAATACCAAACCTGAGATACTTCTGATAGCATGAGATGTGATATTTCAATGCCTCTAATACCAAACCTGAGATCCTACCTCTAACATGAAATGTGATATCCATCTCCTTCCCTTTCCAAACCTGAGACCCTGCCTATAGCATGAGATGTGATATCCATGTCCTTCCCATTCCAATCCTGAGACCCTTCCTATAGCATGTGATGTGATATCTCAATGCTTAGTCCAAACCTGAGACCCTTCCTATGGCATGAGATGTCATATACAACTCCTTCCCATTCCAATCCTGAGACCCTTCCTATAGCATGAGATGTGATATCTCAATGCTTATACCAAACCTGAGACCCTTCCTATAGCATGAGATGTGATATCCAACTTCTTCCCATTCCAATCCTGAGACCCTTCCTATAACATGAGATGTGATGTCTCAATGCTTCTAATACCAAACCTGAGACCCTTCCTATAACATGAGATGGGATATCCAACTCCTTCCCATTCCAATCCTGAGACCCTTCCGATAGCAGAGATGTGATATCTCAATGCTTTTACCAAACCTGAGACCCTTCCTATGGCCTGAGATGTCATATACAACTCCTTCCCATTCCAATCCTGAGACCCTTCCTATAGCATGAGATGTGATATCTGAATGCTTATACCAAATCTGAGACCCTTCCTATAGCATGAGATGTGATATCCAACTCCTTCCCATTCCAATCCTGAGACCCTTCCTATAGCATGAGATGTGATGTCTCAATGCTTCTAATACCAAACCTGAGATCCTTCCTATAACATGAGATGTGATATCCAACTCCTTCCCATTCCAATCCTGAGACCCTTATGATAGCATGAGATGTGATATCTCAATGCCTCTAATACCAAACCTGAGATACTTCCGATAGCATGAGATGTGATATCTCAATGCTTCTAATACCAAACCTGAGATCCTTCCTATAACATGAGATGTGATTTCCAAATCCTTCCCCTTCCAAACCTGAGACCCTCCCTTTAGCATGAGATGTGATATCCAACTCCTTCCCATTCCAATCCTGAGACCCATCTGATAGCATGAGATGTGATATTTCAATGCCTCTAATACCAAACCTGAGATCCTACCTCTAACATGAAATGTGATATCCATCTCCTTCCCTTTCCAAACCTGGGACCCTGCCTATAGCATGAGATTTGATATCCAAGTCCTTTCCATTCCAATCCTGAGACCCTTCCTATAGCATGTGATGTGATATCTCAATGCTTATTCCAAACCTGAGACCCTTCCTATGGCATGAGATGTCATATACAACTCCTTCCCATTCCAATCCTGAGACCCTTCCTATAGCATGAGATGTGATATCTCAATGCTTATACCAAACCGGAGACCCTTCCTATAGCATGAGATGTGATATCCAACTTCTTCCCATTCCAATCCTGAGACCCTTCCTATAACATGAGATGTGATGTCGCAATGCTTCTAATACCAAACCTGAGATCTTTCCTATAACATGAGATGTGATATCCAACTCCTTCCCATTCCAATCCTGAGACCCTTCCTATAGCATGAGATGTGATATCACAATGCTTATACCAAACCTGAGACCCTTCCTATAGCATGAGATGTGATATCTCAAGGCCTCTAATACCAAACCTGAGATCGTTCCTCTAACATGAAATGTGATATCCAACTCCTTCCCCTTGCAAACCAGAGAGCCTTCCTATAACATGAGATGTGATATCCAACTCCTTCCCATTCCAATCCTGAGACCCTTATGATAGCATGAGATGTGATATCTCAATACCTCTAATACCAAACCTGAGATACTTACGATAGCATGAGATGTGATATCTCAATGCTTCTAATACCAAACCTGAGATCCTTCCTATAACATGAGATGTGATTTCCAAATCCTTCCCCTTCCAAACCTGAGACCCTCCCTTTAGCATGAGATGTGATATCCAACTCCTTCCCATTCCAATCCTGAGACCCTTCTGATAGCATGAGATGTGATATTTCAATGCCTCTAATACCAAACCTGAGATCCTACCTCGAACATGAAATGTGATATCCATCTCCTTCCCTTTCCAAACCTGAGACCCTGCCTATAGCATGAGATGTGATATCCAAGTCCTTTCCATTCCAATCCTGATACCCTTCCTATAGCATGTGATGTGATATCTCAATGCTTATACCAAACCTGAGACCCTTCCTATGGCATGAGATGTCATATACATCTCCTTCCCATTCCAAACCTGAGACCCTTCCTATAGCATGAGATGTGATATCTCAATGCTTATACCAAACCTGAGACCCTTCTTATAGCATGAGATGTGATATCCAACTTCTTCCCATTCCAATCCTGAGACCCTTCCTATAACATGAGATGTGATGTCGCAATGCTTCTAATACCAAACCTGAGATCTTTCCTATAACATGAGATGTGATATCCAACTCCTTCCCATTCCAATCCTGAGACCCTTCCTATAGCATGAGATGTGATATCACAATGCTTATACCAAACCTGAGACCGTCCCTTTAGCTTGAGATGTGATATCCAACTCCTTCCCATTCCAATCCTGAGACCCTTCCTATAGCATGAGATGTGATATCTCAAGGCCTCTAATACCAAACCTGAGATCGTTCCTCTAACATGAAATGTGATATCCAACTCCTTCCCCTTCCAAACCTGAGAGCCTTCCTATAGCATGAGATATGATAGCCAAGTCCTTCCAATTCCAATCCTGAGACCCTTCCTATAACATGAAATGTGATATCCAACTCCTTCCCATTCCAACCTGAGACCCTTCCTATAGCATGAGATGGGATATCTCAATGCTTCTAATACCAAACCTGAGACTCTTCCTATAGCATGAGATGTGATATCCAACTTCTTCCCATTCCAATCCTGAGACCCTTCCTATAACATGAGATGTGATGTCTCAATGCTTCTAATACCAAACCTGAGATCTTTCCTATAACATGAGATGTGATATCCAACTCCTTCCCATTCCAATCCTGAGACCCTTCCTATAGCATGAGATGTGATATCTCAATGCTTATACCAAACCTGAGACCCTTCCTATAGCTTGAGATGTGATATCCAACTCCTTCCCATTCCAATCCTGAGACCCTTCCTATAGCATGAGATGTGATATCTCAAGGCCTCTAATACCAAACCTGAGATCCTTCCTCTAACATGAAATGTGATATCCAACTCCTTCCCCTTCCAAACCTGAGAGCCTTCCTATAACATGAAATGTGATATCCAATTCCTTCCCATTCCAACCTGAGACCCTTCCTATAGCATGAGATGGGATATCCAACTCCTTCCAAATCCAATACTGATACCCTTCCGATAGCATGAGATGTGATATCCCAATGCTTCTACCAAACCTGAGACCCATACTATGGCATGAGATGTGATATCAAACTCCTTACTATTCCAATCCTGAGACCCTACCTATAGCTTGAGATGTGATATCCAACTCCTTCCCATTCCAATTCTGAGACCCTTCCTATACCATGAGACTTGATATCTCAATGCTTCTAATACCAAACCTGAGACCCGTCCTATAACATGAGATGTGATATCCAAATCCTTCCCCTTCCAAACCTTAGACCCTTCCTTTATCATGAGATGTGATATCCAATTCCTTCCCATTCCAATCCTGAGACCCTACCGATATCATGAGATTTGTTATCTCAATGCTTCTAATATCAAACTTGAGACCCTCCCTATAACATGAGATGTGACATCCAAGTCCTCCCCATTCCAATCCTGAGACCCTTCCTATAGCATGAGATGTGATATCTCAATGCTTCTAATACCAAACCTGAGACCCTTCCTATAACATGATTTGGGATATCCAACTCCTTCCCATTCCAATCCTGAGACCCTTCCGATAGCAGAGATGTGATATCTCAATGCTTATACCAAACCTGAGACCCTTCCTATGGCCTGAGATGTCATATGCAACTCCTTCCCATTCCAATCCTGAGACCCTTCCTATAGCATTAGATGTGATATCTCAATGCTTATACCAAATCTGAGACCCTTCCTATAGCATGAGATGTGATATCCAACTTCTTCCCATTCCAATCCTGAGACCCTTCCTATAGCATGAGATGTGATGTCTCAATTCTTCTAATACCAAACCTGAGATCCTTCCTATAACATGAGATGTGATATCCAACTCCTTCCCATTCCAATCCTGAGACCCTTATGATAGCATGAGATGTGATATCTCAATGCTTCTATTACCAAACCTGAGATCCTTCCTATAACATGAGATGTGATTTCCAAATCCTTCCACTTCCAAACCTGAGACCCTCCCTTTAGCATGAGATGTGATATCCAACTCCTTCCCATTCCAATCCTGAGACCCTTCTGATAGCATGAGATGGGATATTTCAATGCCTCTAATACCAAACCTGAGATCCTACCTCTAACATGAAATGTGATATCCATCTCCTTCCCTTTCCAAACCTGAGACCCTGCCTATAGCATGAGATGTGATATCCAAGTCCTTCCCATTCCAATCCTGAGACCCTTCCTATAGCATGTGATGTGATATCTCAATGCTTATACCAAATCTGAGACCCTTCCTATAGCATGAGATGTGATATCCAACTCCTTCCCATTCCAATCCTGAGACCCTTCCTATAGCATGAGATGTGATGTCTCAATGCTTCTAATACCAAACCTGAGATCCTTCCTATAACATGAGATGTGATATCCAACTCCTTCCCATTCCAATCCTGAGACCCTTATGATAGCATGAGATGTGATATCTCAATGCCTCTAATACCAAACCTGAGATACTTCCGATAGCATGAGATGTGATATCTCAATGCTTCTAATACCAAACCTGAGATCCTTCCTATAACATGAGATGTGATTTCCAAATCCTTCCCCTTCCAAACCTGAGACCCTCCCTTTAGCATGAGATGTGATATCCAACTCCTTCCCATTCCAATCCTGAGACCCATCTGATAGCATGAGATGTGATATTTCAATGCCTCTAATACCAAACCTGAGATCCTACCTCTAACATGAAATGTGATATCCATCTCCTTCCCTTTCCAAACCTGAGACCCTGCCTATAGCATGAGATGTGATATCCAAGTCCTTTCCATTCCAATCCTGAGACCCTTCCTATAGCATGTGATGTGATATCTCAATGCTTATACCAAACCTGAGACCCTTCCTATGGCATGAGATGTCATATACAACTCCTTCCCATTCCAATCCTGAGACCCTTCCTATAGCATGAGATGTGATATCTCAATGCTTATACCAAACCTGAGACCCTTCCTATAGCATGAGATGTGATATCCAACTTCTTCCCATTCCAATCCTGAGACCCTTCCTATAACATGAGATGTGATGTCGCAATGCTTCTAATACCAAACCTGAGATCTTTCCTATAACATGAGATGTGATATCCAACTCCTTCCCATTCCAATCCTGAGACCCTTCCTATAGCATGAGATGTGATATCACAATGCTTATACCAAACCTGAGACCGTTCCTATAGCTTGAGATGTGATATCCAACTCCTTCCCATTCCAATCCTGAGACCCTTCCTATAGCATGAGATGTGATATCTCAAGGCCTCTAATACCAAACCTGAGATCGTTCCTCTAACATGAAATGTGATATCCAACTCCTTCCCCTTCCAAACCTGAGAGCCTTCCTATAACATGAGATGTGACATCCAAGTCCTCCCCATTCCAATCCTGAGACCCTTCCTATAGCATGAGATGTGATATCTCAATGCTTCTAATACCAAACCTGAGACCCTTCCTATAACATGATTTGGGATATCCAACTCCTTCCCATTCCAATCCTGAGACCCTTCCGATAGCAGAGATGTGATATCTCAATGCTTATACCAAACCTGAGACCCTTCCTATGGCCTGAGATGTCATATGCAACTCCTTCCCATTCCAATCCCGAGACCCTTCCTATAGCATTAGATGTGATATCTCAATGCTTATACCAAATCTGAGACCCTTCCTATAGCATGAGATGTGATATCCAACTTCTTCCCATTCCAATCCTGAGACCCTTCCTATAGCATGAGATGTGATGTCTCAATTCTTCTAATACCAAACCTGAGATCCTTCCTATAACATGAGATGTGATATCCAACTCCTTCCCATTCCAATCCTGAGACCCTTATGATAGCATGAGATGTGATATCTCAATGCTTCTATTACCAAACCTGAGATCCTTCCTATAACATGAGATGTGATTTCCAAATCCTTCCACTTCCAAACCTGAGACCCTCCCTTTAGCATGAGATGTGATATCCAACTCCTTCCCATTCCAATCCTGAGACCCTTCTGATAGCATGAGATGTGATATTTTAATGCCTCTAATACCAAACCTGAGATCCTACCTCTAACATGAAATGTGATATCCATCTCCTTCCCTTTCCAAACCTGAGACCCTGCCTATAGCATGAGATGTGATATCCAAGTCCTTCCCATTCCAATCCTGAGACCCTTCCTATAGCATGTGATGTGATATCTCAATGCTTATACCAAATCTGAGACCCTTCCTATAGCATGAGATGTGATATCCAACTCCTTCCCATTCCAATCCTGAGACCCTTCCTATAGCATGAGATGTGATGTCTCAATGCTTCTAATACCAAACCTGAGATCCTTCCTATAACATGAGATGTGATATCCAACTCCTTCCCATTCCAATCCTGAGACCCTTATGATAGCATGAGATGTGATATCTCAATGCCTCTAATACAAACCTGAGATACTTCCGATAGCATGAGATGTGATATCTCAATGCTTCTAATACCAAACCTGAGATCCTTCCTATAACATGAGATGTGATTTCCAAATCCTTCCCCTTCCAAACCTGAGACCCTCCCTTTAGCATGAGATGTGATATCCAACTCCTTCCCATTCCAATCCTGAGACCCATCTGATAGCATGAGATGTGATATTTCAATGCCTCTAATACCAAACCTGAGATCCTACCTCTAACATGAAATGTGATATCCATCTCCTTCCCTTTCCAAACCTGAGACCCTGCCTATAGCATGAGATGTGATATCCAAGTCCTTTCCATTCCAATCCTGAGACCCTTCCTATAGCATGTGATGTGATATCTCAATGCTTATACCAAACCTGAGACCCTTCCTATGGCATGAGATGTCATATACAACTCCTTCCCATTCCAATCCTGAGACCCTTCCTATAGCATGAGATGTGATATCTCAATGCTTATACCAAACCTGAGACCCTTCCTATAGCATGAGATGTGATATCCAACTTCTTCCCATTCCAATCCTGAGACCCTTCCTATAACATGAGATGTGATGTCGCAATGCTTCTAATACCAAACCTGAGATCTTTCCTATAACATGAGATGTGATATCCAACTCCTTCCCATTCCAATCCTGAGACCCTTCCTATAGCATGAGATGTGATATCACAATTCTTATACCAAACCTGAGACCGTTCCTATAGCTTGAGATGTGATATCCAACTCCTTCCCATTCCAATCCTGAGACCCTTCCTATAGCATGAGATGTGATATCTCAAGGCCTCTAATACCAAACCTGAGATCGTTCCTCTAACATGAAATGTGATATCCAACTCCTTCCCCTTCCAAACCTGAGAGCCTTCCTATAACATGAGATGTGACATCCAAGTCCTCCCCATTCCAATCCTGAGACCCTTCCTATAGCATGAGATGTGATATCTCAATGCTTCTAATACCAAACCTGAGACCCTTCCTATAACATGATTTGGGATATCCAACGCCTTCCCATTCCAATCCTGAGACCCTTCCGATAGCAGAGATGTGATATCTCAATGCTTATACCAAACCTGAGAGCCTTCCTATGGCCTGAGATTTCATATGCAACTCCTTCCCATTCCAATCCTGAGACCCTTCCTATAGCATTAGATGTGATATCTCAATGCTTATACCAAATCTGAGACCCTTCCTATAGCATGAGATGTGATATCCAACTTCTTCCCATTCCAATCCTGAGACCCTTCCTATAGCATGAGATGTGATGTCTCAATTCTTCTAATACCAAACCTGAGATCCTTCCTATAACATGAGATGTGATATCCAACTCCTTCCCATTCCAATCCTGAGACCCTTATGATAGCATGAGATGTGATATCTCAATGCCTCTAATACCAAACCTGAGATACTTCTGATAGCATGAGATGTGATATCTCAATGCTTCTAATACCAAACCTGAGATCCTTCCTATAACATGAGATGTGATTTCCAAATCCTTCCACTTCCAAACCTGAGACCCTACCTTTAGCATGAGATGTGATATCCAACTCCTTCCCATTCCAATCCTGAGACCCTTCTGATAGCATGAGATGTGATATTTCAATGCCTCTAATACCAAACCTGAGATCCTACCTCTAACATGAAATGTGATATCCATCTCCTTCCCTTTCCAAACCTGAGACCCTGCCTATAGCATGAGATGTGATATCCAAGTCCTTCCCATTCCAATCCTGAGACCCTTCCTATAGCATGTGATGTGATATCTCAATGCTTAGTCCAAACCTGAGACCCTTCCTATGGCATGAGATGTCATATACAACTCCTTCCCATTCCAATCCTGAGACCCTTCCTATAGCATGAGATGTGATATCTCAATGCTTATACCAAACCTGAGGCCCTTCCTATAGCATGAGATGTGATATCCAACTTCTTCCCATTCCAATCCTGAGACCCTTCCTATAACATGAGATGTGATGTCTCAATGCTTCTAATACCAAACCTGAGACCCTTCCTATAACATGAGATGGGATATCCAACTCATTCCCATTCCAATCCTGAGACCCTTCCGATAGCAGAGATGTGATATCTCAATGCTTTTACCAAACCTGAGACCCTTCCTATGGCCTGAGATGTCATATACAACTCCTTCCCATTCCAATCCTGAGACCCTTCCTATAGCATGAGATGTGATATCTCAATGCTTATACCAAATCTGAGACCCTTCCTATAGCATGAGATGTGATATCCAACTCCTTCCCATTCCAATCCTGAGACCCTTCCTATAGCATGAGATGTGATGTCTCAATGCTTCTAATACCAAACCTGAGATCCTTCCTATAACATGAGATGTGATATCCAACTCCTTCCCATTCCAATCCTGAGACCCTTATGATAGCATGAGATGTGATATCTCAATGCCTCTAATACCAAACCTGAGATACTTCCGATAGCATGAGATGTGATATCTCAATGCTTCTAATACCAAACCTGAGATCCTTCCTATAACATGAGATGTGATTTCCAAATCCTTCCCCTTCCAAACCTGAGACCCTCCCTTTAGCATGAGATGTGATATCCAACTCCTTCCCATTCCAATCCTGAGACCCATCTGATAGCATGAGATGTGATATTTCAATGCCTCTAATACCAAACCTGAGATCCTACCTCTAACATGAAATGTGATATCCATCTCCTTCCCTTTCCAAACCTGGGACCCTGCCTATAGCATGAGATTTGATATCCAAGTCCTTTCCATTCCAATCCTGAGACCCTTCCTATAGCATGTGATGTGATATCTCAATGCTTATACCAAACCTGAGACCCTTCCTATGGCATGAGATGTCATATACAACTCCTTCCCATTCCAATCCTGAGACCCTTCCTATAGCATGAGATGTGATATCTCAATGCTTATACCAAACCTGAGACCCTTCCTATAGCATGAGATGTGATATCCAACTTCTTCCCATTCCAATCCTGAGACCCTTCCTATAACATGAGATGTGATGTCGCAATGCTTCTAATACCAAACCTGAGATCTTTCCTATAACATGAGATGTGATATCCAACTCCTTCCCATTCCAATCCTGAGACCCTTCCTATAGCATGAGATGTGATATCACAATGCTTATACCAAACCTGAGACCGTTCCTATAGCTTGAGATGTGATATCCAACTCCTTCCCATTCCAATCCTGAGACCCTTCCTATAGCATGAGATGTGATATCTCAAGGCCTCTAATACCAAACCTGAGATCGTTCCTCTAACATGAAATGTGATATCCAACTCCTTCCCCTTGCAAACCAGAGAGCCTTCCTATAACATGAGATGTGATATCCAACTCCTTCCCATTCCAATCCTGAGACCCTTATGATAGCATGAGATGTGATATCTCAATACCTCTAATACCAAACCTGAGATACTTACGATAGCATGAGATGTGATATCTCAATGCTTCTAATACCAAACCTGAGATCCTTCCTATAACATGAGATGTGATTTCCAAATCCTTCCCCTTCCAAACCTGAGACCCTCCCTTTAGCATGAGATGTGATATCCAACTCCTTCCCATTCCAATCCTGAGACCCTTCTGATAGCATGAGATGTGATATTTCAATGCCTCTAATACCAAACCTGAGATCCTACCTCGAACATGAAATGTGATATCCATCTCCTTCCCTTTCCAAACCTGAGACCCTGCCTATAGCATGAGATGTGATATCCAAGTCCTTTCCATTCCAATCCTGAGACCCTTCCTATAGCATGTGATGTGATATCTCAATGCTTATACCAAACCTGAGACCCTTCCTATGGCATGAGATGTCATATACAACTCCTTCCCATTCCAAACCTGAGACCCTTCCTATAGCATGAGATGTGATATCTCAATGCTTATACCAAACCTGAGACCCTTCTTATAGCATGAGATGTGATATCCAACTTCTTCCCATTCCAATCCTGAGACCCTTCCTATAACATGAGATGTGATGTCGCAATGCTTCTAATACCAAACCTGAGATCTTTCCTATAACATGAGATGTGATATCCAACTCCTTCCCATTCCAATCCTGAGACCCTTCCTATAGCATGAGATGTGATATCACAATGCTTATACCAAACCTGAGACCGTCCCTTTAGCTTGAGATGTGATATCCAACTCCTTCCCATTCCAATCCTGAGACCCTTCCTATAGCATGAGATGTGATATCTCAAGGCCTCTAATACCAAACCTGAGATCGTTCCTCTGACATGAAATGTGATATCCAACTCCTTCCCCTTCCAAACCTGAGAGCCTTCCTATAGCATGAGATATGATAGCCAAGTCCTTCCAATTCCAATCCTGAGACCCTTCCTATAACATGAAATGTGATATCCAACTCCTTCCCATTCCAACCTGAGACCCTTCCTATAGCATGAGATGGGATATCTCAATGCTTCTAATACCAAACCTGAGACTCTTCCTATAACATGAGATGGGATATCCAACTCATTCCCATTCCAATCCTGAGACCCTTCCGATAGCAGAGATGTGATATCTCAATGCTTATACCAAACCTGAGACCCTTCCTATGGCCTGAGATGTCATATACAACTCCTTCCCATTCCAATCCTGAGACCCTTCCTATAGCATGAGATGTGATATCTCAATGCTTATACCAAATCTGAGACCCTTCCTATAGCATGAGATGTGATATCCAACTCCTTCCCATTCCAATCCTGAGACCCTTCCTATAGCATGAGATGTGATGTCTCAATGCTTCTAATACCAAACCTGAGATCCTTCCTATAACATGAGATGTGATATCCAACTCCTTCCCATTCCAATCCTGAGACCCTTATGATAGCATGAGATGTGATATCTCAATGCCTCTAATACCAAACCTGAGATACTTCCGATAGCATGAGATGTGATATCTCAATGCTTCTAATACCAAACCTGAGATCCTTCCTATAACATGAGATGTGATTTCCAAATCCTCCCCCTTCCAAACCTGAGACCCTCCCTTTAGCATGAGATGTGATATCCAACTCCTTCCCATTCCAATCCTGAGACCCTTCTGATAGCATGAGATGTGATATCTCAATGCCTCTAATTCCAAACCTGAGATCCTACCTCTAACATGAAATGTGATATCCATCTCCTTCCCTTTCCAAACCTGAGACCCTGCCTATAGCATGAGATGTGATATCCAAGTCCTTCCCATTCCAATCCTGAGACCCTTCCTATAGCATGTGATGTGATATCTCAATGCTTATACCAAACCTGAGACCCTTCCTATGGCATGAGATGTCATATACAACTCCTTCCCATTCCAATCCTGAGACCCTTCCTATAGCATGAGATGTGATATCTCAATGCTTATACCAAACCTGAGACCCTTCCTATAGCATGAGATGTGATATCCAACTTCTTCCCATTCCAATCCTGAGACCCTTCCTATAACATGAGATGTGATGTCTCAATGCTTCTAATACCAAACCTGAGATCTTTCCTATAACATGAGATGTGATATCCAACTCCTTCCCATTCCAATCCTGAGACCCTTCCTATAGCATGAGATGTGATATCTCAAGGCCTCTAATACCAAACCTGAGATCCTTCCTCTAACATGAAATGTGATATCCAACTCTTTCCCCTTCCAAACCTGAGAGCCTTCCTATAGCATGAGATATGATATCCAAATCCTTCCCATTCCAATCCTGAGACCCTTCCTATAACATGAAATGTGATATCCTACTCCTTCCCATTCCATCCTGGGACCCTTCCTATATCATGAGATGGGATATCTCAATGCTTCTAATACCAAACCTGAGACCCTTCCTATAACATGAGATGGGAATATCCAACTCCTTCCCATTCCAATCCTGAGACCCTTCCGATAGCAGAGATGTGATATCTCAATGCTTATACCAAACCTGAGATCCTTCCTATAACATGAGATGTGATATCCAACTCCTTCCCATTCCAATCCTGAGACACTTCCTATAGCATGAGATGTGATATCTCAATGCTTATACCAAATCTGAGACCCTTCCTATAGCATGAGATGTGATATCCAACTCCTTCCCATTCCAATCCTGAGACCCTTCCTATAGCATGAGATTTGATATCTCAAGGCCTCTAATACCAAACCTGAGATCCTTCCTCTAACATGAAATGTGATATCCAACTCTTTCCCCTTCCAAACCTGAGAGCCTTCCTATAGCATGAGATATGATAGCCAAGTCCTTCCAATTCCAATCCTGAGACCCTTCCTATAACATGAAATGTGATATCCAACTCCTTCCCATTCCAACCTGAGACCCTTCCTATAGCATGAGATGGGATATCTCAATGCTTCTAATACCAAACCTGAGACTCTTCCTATAACATGAGATGGGATATCCAACTCATTCCCATTCCAATCCTGAGACCCTTCCGATAGCAGAGATGTGATATCTCAATGCTTATACCAAACCTGAGACCCTTCCTATGGCCTGAGATGTCATATACAACTCCTTCCCATTCCAATCCTGAGACCCTTCCTATAGCATGAGATGTGATATCTCAATGCTTATACCAAATCTGAGACCCTTCCTATAGCATGAGATGTGATATCCAACTCCTTCCCATTCCAATCCTGAGACCATTCCTATAGCATGAGATGTGATGTCTCAATGCTTCTAATACCAAACCTGAGATCCTTCCTATAACATGAGATGTGATATCCAACTCCTTCCCATTCCAATCCTGAGACCCTTATGATAGCATGAGATGTGATATCTCAATGCCTCTAATACCAAACCTGAGATACTTCCGATAGCATGAGATGTGATATCTCAATGCTTCTAATACCAAACCTGAGATCCTTCCTATAACATGAGATGTGATTTCCAAATCCTCCCCCTTCCAAACCTGAGACCCTCCCTTTAGCATGAGATGTGATATCCAACTCCTTCCCATTCCAATCCTGAGACCCTTCTGATAGCATGAGATGTGATATTTCAATGCCTCTAATTCCAAACCTGAGATCCTACCTCTAACATGAAATGTGATATCCATCTCCTTCCCTTTCCAAACCTGAGACCCTGCCTATAGCATGAGATGTGATATCCAAGTCCTTCCCATTCCAATCCTGAGACCCTTCCTATAGCATGTGATGTGATATCTCAATGCTTATACCAAACCTGAGACCCTTCCTATGGCATGAGATGTCATATACAACTCCTTCCCATTCCAATCCTGAGACCCTTCCTATAGCATGAGATGTGATATCTCAATGCTTATACCAAACCTGAGACCCTTCCTATAGCATGAGATGTGATATCCAACTTCTTCCCATTCCAATCCTGAGACCCTTCCTATAACATGAGATGTGATGTCTCAATGCTTCTAATACCAAACCTGAGATCTTTCCTATAACATGAGATGTGATATCCAACTCCTTCCCATTCCAATCCTGAGACCCTTCCTATAGCATGAGATGTGATATCTCAAGGCCTCTAATACCAAACCTGAGATCCTTCCTCTAACATGAAATGTGATATCCAACTCTTTCCCCTTCCAAACCTGAGAGCCTTCCTATAGCATGAGATATGATATCCAAATCCTTCCCATTCCAATCCTGAGACCCTTCCTATAACATGAAATGTGATATCCTACTCCTTCCCATTCCATCCTGGGACCCTTCCTATATCATGAGATGGGATATCTCAATGCTTCTAATACCAAACCTGAGACCCTTCCTATAACATGAGATGGGAATATCCAACTCCTTCCCATTCCAATCCTGAGACCCTTCCGATAGCAGAGATGTGATATCTCAATGCTTATACCAAACCTGAGATCCTTCCTATAACATGAGATGTGATATCCAACTCCTTCCCATTCCAATCCTGAGACACTTCCTATAGCATGAGATGTGATATCTCACTGCTTATACCAAACCTGAGACCCTTCCTATAGAATGAGATGTGATATCCAACTCCTTCCCATTCCAATCCTGAGACCATTCCTATAGCATGAGATGTGATATCTCAATGCTTCTAATATCAAACTTGAGACCCTCCCTATAGCATGAGATGTGATACCCAAGTCCTTCCCATTCCAATCCTGAGACACTTCCTATAGCATGAGATGTGATATCTCAATGCTTCTAATACCAAACCTGAGACTCTTCCTATAACATGAGATGGGATATCCAACTCCTTCCCATTCCAATCCTGAGACCCTTCCAATAGCAGAGATGTGATATCTCGATGCTTATACCAAATCTGAGACCCTTCCTATAGCATGAGATGTGATATCCAACTCCTTCCCATTCCAATCCTAAGGCCCTTCCTTTAGCATGAGATGTGATATCCAACTCCTTCCCATTCCAATCCTGAGACCCTTCTGATACCATGAGATGTGATATTTCAATGCCTCTAATTCCAAACCTGAGATCCTACCTCTAACATGAAATGTGATATCCATCTCCTTCCCTTTCCAAACCTGAGACCCTGCCTATAGCATGAGATGTGATATCCAAGTCCTTCCCATTCCAATCCTGAGACCCTTCCTATAGCATGTGATGTGATATCTCAATGCTTATACCAAACCTGAGACCCTTCCTATGGCATGAGATGTCATATACAACTCCTTCCCATTCCAATCCTGAGACCCTTCCTATAGCATGAGATGTGATATCTCAATGCTTATACCAAACCTGAGACCCTTCCTATAGCATGAGATGTGATATCCAACTTCTTCCCATTCCAATCCTGAGACCCTTCCTATAACATGAGATGTGATGTCTCAATGCTTCTAATACCAAACCTGAGATCTTTCCTATAACATGAGATGTGATATCCAACTCCTTCCCATTCCAATCCTGAGACCCTTCCTATAGCATGTGATGTGATATCTCAATGCTTATACCAAACCTGAGACCCTTCCTATGGCATGAGATGTCATATACAACTCCTTCCCATTCCAATCCTGAGACCCTTCCTATAGCATGAGATGTGATATCTCAATGCTTATACCAAACCTGAGACCCTTCCTATAGCATGAGATGTGATATCCAACTTCTTCCCATTCCAATCCTGAGACCCTTCCTATAACATGAGATGTGATGTCTCAATGCTTCTAATACCAAACCTGAGATCTTTCCTATAACATGAGATGTGATATCCAACTCCTTCCCATTCCAATCCTGAGACCCTTCCTATAGCATGAGATGTGATATCTCAAGGCCTCTAATACCAAACCTGAGATCCTTCCTCTAACATGAAATGTGATATCCAACTCTTTCCCCTTCCAAACCTGAGAGCCTTCCTATAGCATGAGATATGATATCCAAATCCTTCCCATTCCAATCCTGAGACCCTTCCTATAACATGAAATGTGATATCCTACTCCTTCCCATTCCATCCTGGGACCCTTCCTATATCATGAGATGTGATGTCTCAATGCTTCTAATACCAAACCTGAGATCCTTCCTATAACATGAGATGTGATATCCAACTCCTTCCCATTCCAATCCTGAGACCCTTATGATAGCATGAGATGTGATATCTCAATGCCTCTAATACCAAACCTGAGATACTTCCGATAGCATGAGATGTGATATCTCAATGCTTCTAATACCAAACCTGAGATCCTTCCTATAACATGAGATGTGATTTCCAAATCCTCCCCCTTCCAAACCTGAGACCCTCCCTTTAGCATGAGATGTGATATCCAACTCCTTCCCATTCCAATCCTGAGACCCTTCTGATAGCATGAGATGTGATATCTCAATGCCTCTAATTCCAAACCTGAGATCCTACCTCTAACATGAAATGTGATATCCATCTCCTTCCCTTTCCAAACCTGAGACCCTGCCTATAGCATGAGATGTGATATCTCAATGCTTATACCAAACCTGAGACCCTTCCTATGGCATTAGATGTCATATACAACTCCTTCCCATTCCAATCCTGAGACCCTTCCTATAGCATGAGATGTGATATCTCAATGCTTATACCAAACCTGAGACCCTTCCTATAGCATGAGATGTGATATCCAACTTCTTCCCATTCCAATCCTGAGACCCTTCCTATAACATGAGATGTGATGTCTCAATGCTTCTAATACCAAACCTGAGATCTTTCCTATAACATGAGATGTGATATCCAACTCCTTCCCATTCCAATCCTGAGACCCTTCCTATAGCATGAGATGTGATATCTCAAGGCCTCTAATACCAAACCTGAGATCCTTCCTCTAACATGAAATGTGATATCCAACTCTTTCCCCTTCCAAACCTGAGAGCCTTCCTATAGCATGAGATATGATATCCAAATCCTTCCCATTCCAATCCTGAGACCCTTCCTATAACATGAAATGTGATATCCTACTCCTTCCCATTCCATCCTGGGACCCTTCCTATATCATGAGATGGGATATCTCAATGCTTCTAATACCAAACCTGAGACCCTTCCTATAACATGAGATGGGAATATCCAACTCCTTCCCATTCCAATCCTGAGACCCTTCCGATAGCAGAGATGTGATATCTCAATGCTTATACCAAACCTGAGATCCTTCCTATAACATGAGATGTGATATCCAACTCCTTCCCATTCCAATCCTGAGACACTTCCTATAGCATGAGATGTGATATCTCACTGCTTATACCAAACCTGAGACCCTTCCTATAGAATGAGATGTGATATCCAACTCCTTCCCATTCCAATCCTGAGACCATTCCTATAGCATGAGATGTGATATCTCAATGCTTCTAATATCAAACTTGAGACCCTCCCTATAGCATGAGATGTGATACCCAAGTCCTTCCCATTCCAATCCTGAGACACTTCCTATAGCATGAGATGTGATATCTCAATGCTTCTAATACCAAACCTGAGACTCTTCCTATAACATGAGATGGGATATCCAACTCCTTCCCATTCCAATCCTGAGACCCTTCCAATAGCAGAGATGTGATATCTCGATGCTTATACCAAATCTGAGACCCTTCCTATAGCATGAGATGTGATATCCAACTCCTTCCCATTCCAATCCTAAGGCCCTTCCTATAGCATGAGATGTGATGTCTCAATGCTTCTAATACCAAACCTGAGATCCTTCCTATAACATGAGATGTGATATCCAACTCCTTCCCATTCCAATCCTGAGACCCTTCCTATAGCATGAGATGTGATGTCTCAATGCTTCTAATACCAAACCTGAGAACCTTCCTACAGCATGCGATGTGATATCTCAATGCTTCTAATACCAAACCTGAGACCAGTCCTATAACATGAGATTGGATATCCAACTCCTTCCCCTTCCAAACCTGAGACCCTTCCTATAACATGAGATGTAATATCCAACTCCTTCCCATTCCAATCCTGAGACCCTTCCTATAGCATGAGATGTGCTATCTCAATGCTTATACCAAACCTGAGACCCTTCCTAAAGCTTGAGATGTGATATCCAACTCCTTCCCATTCCAATCCTGAGACCCTTCCTATAGCATGATATGTGATATCTCAATGCCTCTAATACCAAACCTGAGACCCTTCCTATAGCATGAGATGTGATATCCAACGTCTTCCCATTCCAATCCTGAGACCCTTCCTATAACATGAGATGTAATATCCAACTCCTTCCCATTCCAATCCTGAGACCCTTCCTATAGCATGAGATGTGCTATCTCAATGCTTATACCAAACCTGAGACCCTTCCTAAAGCTTGAGATGTGATATCCAACTCCTTCCCATTCCAATCCTGAGACCCTTCCTATAGCATGATATGTGATGTCTCAATGCTTCTAATACCAAACCTGAGATCTTTCCTATAACATGAGATGTAATATCCAACTCCTTCCCATTCCAATCCTGAGACCCTTCCTATAGCATGAGATGTGCTATCTCAATGCTTATACCAAACCTGAGACCCTTCCTAAAGCTTGAGATGTGATATCCAACTCCTTCCCATTCCAATCCTGAGACCCTTCCTATAGCATGATATGTGATATCTCAATGCCTCTAATACCAAACCTGAGATCCTTCCTCTAACATGAAATGTGACATCGAACTCCTTCCCTTTCCAAACCTGAGAGCCTACCTATAGCATGAGATGTGATATCCAAGTCCTTCCCATTCCAATCCTTAGACCCTTCCTACAGCATGCAATATGATATCTCAATGATTCTAATAACAAACCTGAGACCCGTCCTATAACATGAGATGTGATATCCAACTCCTTCCCGTTTCAAACCTGAGACCCTTCCTATAACATGAGATGTGATATCCAACTCCTTCCCGTTTCAAACCTGAGACCCTTCCTATAGCATATGTGATATCCAACTCCTTCCCATTCCAAACATGAGACCCTTCCTATAGCAAGAATGTAATATCCAACTCCTTCCCATTCCAATCCTGAGACCATTCCTATAGCATGAGATGTGATATCTCAATGCTTCTAATACCAAACCTGAGATCCTTCCTATGACATGAGATGTGATATCCAATTCCTCCCCATTCCAAACCTGAGAACCTTCCTACAGCATGCGATGTGATATCTCAATGCTTCTAATACCAAACCTGAGACCAGTCCTATAACATGAGATTGGATATCCAACTCCTTCCCCTTCCAAACATGAGACCCTTCCTATAGCATGAGATGTGATATCCAACTTCTTCCCATTCCAATCCTGAGACCCTTCCTATAACATGAGATGTGATGTCTCAATGCTTCTAATACCAAACCTGAGATCTTTCCTATAACATGAGATGTGATATCCAACTCCTTCCCATTCCAATCCTGAGACCCTTCCTATAGCATGAGATGTGCTATCTCAATGCTTATACCAAACCTGAGACCCTTCCTAAAGCTTGAGATGTGATATCCAACTCCTTCCCATTCCAATCCTGAGACCCTTCCTATAACATGAAATGTGATATCCAACTCCTTCCCATTCCAACCTGAGACCCTTCCCATAGCATGAGATGGGATATCCAACTCCTTCCAAATCCAATACTGATACCCTTCCAATAGCATGAGATGTGATATCCCAATGCTTCTACCAAACCTGAGAACCATACTATGTCATGAGATGTGATATCAAACTCCTTCCCATTCCAATCCTGAGACTCTTCCTATAGCTTGAGATGTGATATCCGAAATCCTTCCCATTCCAATTCTGAGACCCTTCCTATACCATGAGACTTGATATCTCAATGCTTCTAATACCAAACCTGAGACCCGTCCTATAACATGAGATGTGATATCAAACTCCTTCCCATTCCAATCCTGAGACTCTTCCTATAGCTTGAGATGTGATATCCGAAATCCTTCCCATTCCAATTCTGAGACCCTTCCTATACCATGAGACTTGATATCTCAATGCTTCTAATACCAAACCTGAGACCCTTCCTTTATCATGAGATGTGATATCCAACTCCTTCCCATTCCAATCCTGAGACCCTTCCGATATCATGAGATTTGTTATCTCAATGCTTCTAATATCAAAATTGAGACCCGCCTATAACATGAGATGTGATATCCAAATCTTTCCCCTTCCAAACCTTAGACCCTTCCTTTATCATGAGATGGGATATCCAACTCCTTCCCATTCCAATCCTGAGACCCTTCCGATAGCAGAGATGTGATATCTCAATGCTTATACCAATCCCGAGACCCTTCCTATGGCCTGAGATGTCATATACAACTCCTTCCCAATCCAATCCTGAGACCCTTCCTATAGCATGAGATGTGATATCTCAATGCTTATACCAAATCTGAGACCCTTCCTATAGCATGAGATGTGATATCCAACTTCTTCCCATTCCAATCCTGAGACCCTTCCTATAACATGAGATGTGATGTCGCAATGCTTCTAATACCAAACCTGAGATCTTTCCTATAACATGAGATGTGATATCCAACTCCTTCCCATTCCAATCCTGAGACCCTTCCTATAGCATGAGATGTGATATCACAATGCTTATACCAAACCTGAGACCGTTCCTATAGCTTGAGATGTGATATCCAACTCCTTCCCATTCCAATCCTGAGACCCTTCCTATAGCATGAGATGTGATATCTCAAGGCCTCTAATACCAAACCTGAGATCGTTCCTCTAACATGAAATGTGATATCCAACTCCTTCCCCTTGCAAACCAGAGAGCCTTCCTATAACATGAGATGTGATATCCAACTCCTTCCCATTCCAATCCTGAGACCCTTATGATAGCATGAGATGTGATATCTCAATACCTCTAATACCAAACCTGAGATACTTACGATAGCATGAGATGTGATATCTCAATGCTTCTAATACCAAACCTGAGATCCTTCCTATAACATGAGATGTGATTTCCAAATCCTTCCCCTTCCAAACCTGAGACCCTCCCTTTAGCATGAGATGTGATATCCAACTCCTTCCCATTCCAATCCTGAGACCCTTCTGATAGCATGAGATGTGATATTTCAATGCCTCTAATACCAAACCTGAGATCCTACCTCGAACATGAAATGTGATATCCATCTCCTTCCCTTTCCAAACCTGAGACCCTGCCTATAGCATGAGATGTGATATCCAAGTCCTTTCCATTCCAATCCTGAGACCCTTCCTATAGCATGTGATGTGATATCTCAATGCTTATACCAAACCTGAGACCCTTCCTATGGCATGAGATGTCATATACAACTCCTTCCCATTCCAAACCTGAGACCCTTCCTATAGCATGAGATGTGATATCTCAATGCTTATACCAAACCTGAGACCCTTCTTATAGCATGAGATGTGATATCCAACTTCTTCCCATTCCAATCCTGAGACCCTTCCTATAACATGAGATGTGATGTCGCAATGCTTCTAATACCAAACCTGAGATCTTTCCTATAACATGAGATGTGATATCCAACTCCTTCCCATTCCAATCCTGAGACCCTTCCTATAGCATGAGATGTGATATCACAATGCTTATACCAAACCTGAGACCGTCCCTTTAGCTTGAGATGTGATATCCAACTCCTTCCCATTCCAATCCTGAGACCCTTCCTATAGCATGAGATGTGATATCTCAAGGCCTCTAATACCAAACCTGAGATCGTTCCTCTGACATGAAATGTGATATCCAACTCCTTCCCCTTCCAAACCTGAGAGCCTTCCTATAGCATGAGATATGATAGCCAAGTCCTTCCAATTCCAATCCTGAGACCCTTCCTATAACATGAAATGTGATATCCAACTCCTTCCCATTCCAACCTGAGACCCTTCCTATAGCATGAGATGGGATATCTCAATGCTTCTAATACCAAACCTGAGACTCTTCCTATAACATGAGATGGGATATCCAACTCATTCCCATTCCAATCCTGAGACCCTTCCGATAGCAGAGATGTGATATCTCAATGCTTATACCAAACCTGAGACCCTTCCTATGGCCTGAGATGTCATATACAACTCCTTCCCATTCCAATCCTGAGACCCTTCCTATAGCATGAGATGTGATATCTCAATGCTTATACCAAATCTGAGACCCTTCCTATAGCATGAGATGTGATATCCAACTCCTTCCCATTCCAATCCTGAGACCCTTCCTATAGCATGAGATGTGATGTCTCAATGCTTCTAATACCAAACCTGAGATCCTTCCTATAACATGAGATGTGATATCCAACTCCTTCCCATTCCAATCCTGAGACCCTTATGATAGCATGAGATGTGATATCTCAATGCCTCTAATACCAAACCTGAGATACTTCCGATAGCATGAGATGTGATATCTCAATGCTTCTAATACCAAACCTGAGATCCTTCCTATAACATGAGATGTGATTTCCAAATCCTCCCCCTTCCAAACCTGAGACCCTCCCTTTAGCATGAGATGTGATATCCAACTCCTTCCCATTCCAATCCTGAGACCCTTCTGATAGCATGAGATGTGATATCTCAATGCCTCTAATTCCAAACCTGAGATCCTACCTCTAACATGAAATGTGATATCCATCTCCTTCCCTTTCCAAACCTGAGACCCTGCCTATAGCATGAGATGTGATATCCAAGTCCTTCCCATTCCAATCCTGAGACCCTTCCTATAGCATGTGATGTGATATCTCAATGCTTATACCAAACCTGAGACCCTTCCTATGGCATGAGATGTCATATACAACTCCTTCCCATTCCAATCCTGAGACCCTTCCTATAGCATGAGATGTGATATCTCAATGCTTATACCAAACCTGAGACCCTTCCTATAGCATGAGATGTGATATCCAACTTCTTCCCATTCCAATCCTGAGACCCTTCCTATAACATGAGATGTGATGTCTCAATGCTTCTAATACCAAACCTGAGATCTTTCCTATAACATGAGATGTGATATCCAACTCCTTCCCATTCCAATCCTGAGACCCTTCCTATAGCATGAGATGTGATATCTCAAGGCCTCTAATACCAAACCTGAGATCCTTCCTCTAACATGAAATGTGATATCCAACTCTTTCCCCTTCCAAACCTGAGAGCCTTCCTATAGCATGAGATATGATATCCAAATCCTTCCCATTCCAATCCTGAGACCCTTCCTATAACATGAAATGTGATATCCTACTCCTTCCCATTCCATCCTGGGACCCTTCCTATATCATGAGATGGGATATCTCAATGCTTCTAATACCAAACCTGAGACCCTTCCTATAACATGAGATGGGAATATCCAACTCCTTCCCATTCCAATCCTGAGACCCTTCCGATAGCAGAGATGTGATATCTCAATGCTTATACCAAACCTGAGATCCTTCCTATAACATGAGATGTGATATCCAACTCCTTCCCATTCCAATCCTGAGACACTTCCTATAGCATGAGATGTGATATCTCAATGCTTATACCAAATCTGAGACCCTTCCTATAGCATGAGATGTGATATCCAACTCCTTCCCATTCCAATCCTGAGACCCTTCCTATAGCATGAGATTTGATATCTCAAGGCCTCTAATACCAAACCTGAGATCCTTCCTCTAACATGAAATGTGATATCCAACTCTTTCCCCTTCCAAACCTGAGAGCCTTCCTATAGCATGAGATATGATAGCCAAGTCCTTCCAATTCCAATCCTGAGACCCTTCCTATAACATGAAATGTGATATCCAACTCCTTCCCATTCCAACCTGAGACCCTTCCTATAGCATGAGATGGGATATCTCAATGCTTCTAATACCAAACCTGAGACTCTTCCTATAACATGAGATGGGATATCCAACTCATTCCCATTCCAATCCTGAGACCCTTCCGATAGCAGAGATGTGATATCTCAATGCTTATACCAAACCTGAGACCCTTCCTATGGCCTGAGATGTCATATACAACTCCTTCCCATTCCAATCCTGAGACCCTTCCTATAGCATGAGATGTGATATCTCAATGCTTATACCAAATCTGAGACCCTTCCTATAGCATGAGATGTGATATCCAACTCCTTCCCATTCCAATCCTGAGACCATTCCTATAGCATGAGATGTGATGTCTCAATGCTTCTAATACCAAACCTGAGATCCTTCCTATAACATGAGATGTGATATCCAACTCCTTCCCATTCCAATCCTGAGACCCTTATGATAGCATGAGATGTGATATCTCAATGCCTCTAATACCAAACCTGAGATACTTCCGATAGCATGAGATGTGATATCTCAATGCTTCTAATACCAAACCTGAGATCCTTCCTATAACATGAGATGTGATTTCCAAATCCTCCCCCTTCCAAACCTGAGACCCTCCCTTTAGCATGAGATGTGATATCCAACTCCTTCCCATTCCAATCCTGAGACCCTTCTGATAGCATGAGATGTGATATTTCAATGCCTCTAATTCCAAACCTGAGATCCTACCTCTAACATGAAATGTGATATCCATCTCCTTCCCTTTCCAAACCTGAGACCCTGCCTATAGCATGAGATGTGATATCCAAGTCCTTCCCATTCCAATCCTGAGACCCTTCCTATAGCATGTGATGTGATATCTCAATGCTTATACCAAACCTGAGACCCTTCCTATGGCATGAGATGTCATATACAACTCCTTCCCATTCCAATCCTGAGACCCTTCCTATAGCATGAGATGTGATATCTCAATGCTTATACCAAACCTGAGACCCTTCCTATAGCATGAGATGTGATATCCAACTTCTTCCCATTCCAATCCTGAGACCCTTCCTATAACATGAGATGTGATGTCTCAATGCTTCTAATACCAAACCTGAGATCTTTCCTATAACATGAGATGTGATATCCAACTCCTTCCCATTCCAATCCTGAGACCCTTCCTATAGCATGAGATGTGATATCTCAAGGCCTCTAATACCAAACCTGAGATCCTTCCTCTAACATGAAATGTGATATCCAACTCTTTCCCCTTCCAAACCTGAGAGCCTTCCTATAGCATGAGATATGATATCCAAATCCTTCCCATTCCAATCCTGAGACCCTTCCTATAACATGAAATGTGATATCCTACTCCTTCCCATTCCATCCTGGGACCCTTCCTATATCATGAGATGGGATATCTCAATGCTTCTAATACCAAACCTGAGACCCTTCCTATAACATGAGATGGGAATATCCAACTCCTTCCCATTCCAATCCTGAGACCCTTCCGATAGCAGAGATGTGATATCTCAATGCTTATACCAAACCTGAGATCCTTCCTATAACATGAGATGTGATATCCAACTCCTTCCCATTCCAATCCTGAGACACTTCCTATAGCATGAGATGTGATATCTCACTGCTTATACCAAACCTGAGACCCTTCCTATAGAATGAGATGTGATATCCAACTCCTTCCCATTCCAATCCTGAGACCATTCCTATAGCATGAGATGTGATATCTCAATGCTTCTAATATCAAACTTGAGACCCTCCCTATAGCATGAGATGTGATACCCAAGTCCTTCCCATTCCAATCCTGAGACACTTCCTATAGCATGAGATGTGATATCTCAATGCTTCTAATACCAAACCTGAGACTCTTCCTATAACATGAGATGGGATATCCAACTCCTTCCCATTCCAATCCTGAGACCCTTCCAATAGCAGAGATGTGATATCTCGATGCTTATACCAAATCTGAGACCCTTCCTATAGCATGAGATGTGATATCCAACTCCTTCCCATTCCAATCCTGAGACCCTTCTGATACCATGAGATGTGATATTTCAATGCCTCTAATTCCAAACCTGAGATCCTACCTCTAACATGAAATGTGATATCCATCTCCTTCCCTTTCCAAACCTGAGACCCTGCCTATAGCATGAGATGTGATATCCAAGTCCTTCCCATTCCAATCCTGAGACCCTTCCTATAGCATGTGATGTGATATCTCAATGCTTATACCAAACCTGAGACCCTTCCTATGGCATGAGATGTCATATACAACTCCTTCCCATTCCAATCCTGAGACCCTTCCTATAGCATGAGATGTGATATCTCAATGCTTATACCAAACCTGAGACCCTTCCTATAGCATGAGATGTGATATCCAACTTCTTCCCATTCCAATCCTGAGACCCTTCCTATAACATGAGATGTGATGTCTCAATGCTTCTAATACCAAACCTGAGATCTTTCCTATAACATGAGATGTGATATCCAACTCCTTCCCATTCCAATCCTGAGACCCTTCCTATAGCATGTGATGTGATATCTCAATGCTTATACCAAACCTGAGACCCTTCCTATGGCATGAGATGTCATATACAACTCCTTCCCATTCCAATCCTGAGACCCTTCCTATAGCATGAGATGTGATATCTCAATGCTTATACCAAACCTGAGACCCTTCCTATAGCATGAGATGTGATATCCAACTTCTTCCCATTCCAATCCTGAGACCCTTCCTATAACATGAGATGTGATGTCTCAATGCTTCTAATACCAAACCTGAGATCTTTCCTATAACATGAGATGTGATATCCAACTCCTTCCCATTCCAATCCTGAGACCCTTCCTATAGCATGAGATGTGATATCTCAAGGCCTCTAATACCAAACCTGAGATCCTTCCTCTAACATGAAATGTGATATCCAACTCTTTCCCCTTCCAAACCTGAGAGCCTTCCTATAGCATGAGATATGATATCCAAATCCTTCCCATTCCAATCCTGAGACCCTTCCTATAACATGAAATGTGATATCCTACTCCTTCCCATTCCATCCTGGGACCCTTCCTATATCATGAGATGTGATGTCTCAATGCTTCTAATACCAAACCTGAGATCCTTCCTATAACATGAGATGTGATATCCAACTCCTTCCCATTCCAATCCTGAGACCCTTATGATAGCATGAGATGTGATATCTCAATGCCTCTAATACCAAACCTGAGATACTTCCGATAGCATGAGATGTGATATCTCAATGCTTCTAATACCAAACCTGAGATCCTTCCTATAACATGAGATGTGATTTCCAAATCCTCCCCCTTCCAAACCTGAGACCCTCCCTTTAGCATGAGATGTGATATCCAACTCCTTCCCATTCCAATCCTGAGACCCTTCTGATAGCATGAGATGTGATATCTCAATGCCTCTAATTCCAAACCTGAGATCCTACCTCTAACATGAAATGTGATATCCATCTCCTTCCCTTTCCAAACCTGAGACCCTGCCTATAGCATGAGATGTGATATCTCAATGCTTATACCAAACCTGAGACCCTTCCTATGGCATTAGATGTCATATACAACTCCTTCCCATTCCAATCCTGAGACCCTTCCTATAGCATGAGATGTGATATCTCAATGCTTATACCAAACCTGAGACCCTTCCTATAGCATGAGATGTGATATCCAACTTCTTCCCATTCCAATCCTGAGACCCTTCCTATAACATGAGATGTGATGTCTCAATGCTTCTAATACCAAACCTGAGATCTTTCCTATAACATGAGATGTGATATCCAACTCCTTCCCATTCCAATCCTGAGACCCTTCCTATAGCATTAGATGTGATATCTCAAGGCCTCTAATACCAAACCTGAGATCCTTCCTCTAACATGAAATGTGATATCCAACTCTTTCCCCTTCCAAACCTGAGAGCCTTCCTATAGCATGAGATATGATATCCAAATCCTTCCCATTCCAATCCTGAGACCCTTCCTATAACATGAAATGTGATATCCTACTCCTTCCCATTCCATCCTGGGACCCTTCCTATATCATGAGATGGGATATCTCAATGCTTCTAATACCAAACCTGAGACCCTTCCTATAACATGAGATGGGAATATCCAACTCCTTCCCATTCCAATCCTGAGACCCTTCCGATAGCAGAGATGTGATATCTCAATGCTTATACCAAACCTGAGATCCTTCCTATAACATGAGATGTGATATCCAACTCCTTCCCATTCCAATCCTGAGACACTTCCTATAGCATGAGATGTGATATCTCACTGCTTATACCAAACCTGAGACCCTTCCTATAGAATGAGATGTGATATCCAACTCCTTCCCATTCCAATCCTGAGACCATTCCTATAGCATGAGATGTGATATCTCAATGCTTCTAATATCAAACTTGAGACCCTCCCTATAGCATGAGATGTGATACCCAAGTCCTTCCCATTCCAATCCTGAGACACTTCCTATAGCATGAGATGTGATATCTCAATGCTTCTAATACCAAACCTGAGACTCTTCCTATAACATGAGATGGGATATCCAACTCCTTCCCATTCCAATCCTGAGACCCTTCCAATAGCAGAGATGTGATATCTCGATGCTTATACCAAATCTGAGACCCTTCCTATAGCATGAGATGTGATATCCAACTCCTTCCCATTCCAATCCTAAGGCCCTTCCTATAGCATGAGATGTGATGTCTCAATGCTTCTAATACCAAACCTGAGATCCTTCCTATAACATGAGATGTGATATCCAACTCCTTCCCATTCCAATCCTGAGACCCTTCCTATAGCATGAGATGTGATGTCTCAATGCTTCTAATACCAAACCTGAGAACCTTCCTACAGCATGCGATGTGATATCTCAATGCTTCTAATACCAAACCTGAGACCAGTCCTATAACATGAGATTGGATATCCAACTCCTTCCCCTTCCAAACCTGAGACCCTTCCTATAACATGAGATGTAATATCCAACTCCTTCCCATTCCAATCCTGAGACCCTTCCTATAGCATGAGATGTGCTATCTCAATGCTTATACCAAACCTGAGACCCTTCCTAAAGCTTGAGATGTGATATCCAACTCCTTCCCATTCCAATCCTGAGACCCTTCCTATAGCATGATATGTGATATCTCAATGCCTCTAATACCAAACCTGAGACCCTTCCTATAGCATGAGATGTGATATCCAACGTCTTCCCATTCCAATCCTGAGACCCTTCCTATAACATGAGATGTAATATCCAACTCCTTCCCATTCCAATCCTGAGACCCTTCCTATAGCATGAGATGTGCTATCTCAATGCTTATACCAAACCTGAGACCCTTCCTAAAGCTTGAGATGTGATATCCAACTCCTTCCCATTCCAATCCTGAGACCCTTCCTATAGCATGATATGTGATGTCTCAATGCTTCTAATACCAAACCTGAGATCTTTCCTATAACATGAGATGTAATATCCAACTCCTTCCCATTCCAATCCTGAGACCCTTCCTATAGCATGAGATGTGCTATCTCAATGCTTATACCAAACCTGAGACCCTTCCTAAAGCTTGAGATGTGATATCCAACTCCTTCCCATTCCAATCCTGAGACCCTTCCTATAGCATGATATGTGATATCTCAATGCCTCTAATACCAAACCTGAGATCCTTCCTCTAACATGAAATGTGACATCGAACTCCTTCCCTTTCCAAACCTGAGAGCCTACCTATAGCATGAGATGTGATATCCAAGTCCTTCCCATTCCAATCCTTAGACCCTTCCTACAGCATGCAATATGATATCTCAATGATTCTAATAACAAACCTGAGACCCGTCCTATAACATGAGATGTGATATCCAACTCCTTCCCGTTTCAAACCTGAGACCCTTCCTATAACATGAGATGTGATATCCAACTCCTTCCCGTTTCAAACCTGAGACCCTTCCTATAGCATATGTGATATCCAACTCCTTCCCATTCCAAACATGAGACCCTTCCTATAGCAAGAATGTAATATCCAACTCCTTCCCATTCCAATCCTGAGACCATTCCTATAGCATGAGATGTGATATCTCAATGCTTCTAATACCAAACCTGAGATCCTTCCTATGACATGAGATGTGATATCCAATTCCTCCCCATTCCAAACCTGAGAACCTTCCTACAGCATGCGATGTGATATCTCAATGCTTCTAATACCAAACCTGAGACCAGTCCTATAACATGAGATTGGATATCCAACTCCTTCCCCTTCCAAACATGAGACCCTTCCTATAGCATGAGATGTGATATCCAACTTCTTCCCATTCCAATCCTGAGACCCTTCCTATAACATGAGATGTGATGTCTCAATGCTTCTAATACCAAACCTGAGATCTTTCCTATAACATGAGATGTGATATCCAACTCCTTCCCATTCCAATCCTGAGACCCTTCCTATAGCATGAGATGTGCTATCTCAATGCTTATACCAAACCTGAGACCCTTCCTAAAGCTTGAGATGTGATATCCAACTCCTTCCCATTCCAATCCTGAGACCCTTCCTATAACATGAAATGTGATATCCAACTCCTTCCCATTCCAACCTGAGACCCTTCCCATAGCATGAGATGGGATATCCAACTCCTTCCAAATCCAATACTGATACCCTTCCAATAGCATGAGATGTGATATCCCAATGCTTCTACCAAACCTGAGAACCATACTATGTCATGAGATGTGATATCAAACTCCTTCCCATTCCAATCCTGAGACTCTTCCTATAGCTTGAGATGTGATATCCGAAATCCTTCCCATTCCAATTCTGAGACCCTTCCTATACCATGAGACTTGATATCTCAATGCTTCTAATACCAAACCTGAGACCCGTCCTATAACATGAGATGTGATATCAAACTCCTTCCCATTCCAATCCTGAGACTCTTCCTATAGCTTGAGATGTGATATCCGAAATCCTTCCCATTCCAATTCTGAGACCCTTCCTATACCATGAGACTTGATATCTCAATGCTTCTAATACCAAACCTGAGACCCTTCCTTTATCATGAGATGTGATATCCAACTCCTTCCCATTCCAATCCTGAGACCCTTCCGATATCATGAGATTTGTTATCTCAATGCTTCTAATATCAAAATTGAGACCCGCCTATAACATGAGATGTGATATCCAAATCTTTCCCCTTCCAAACCTTAGACCCTTCCTTTATCATGAGATGGGATATCCAACTCCTTCCCATTCCAATCCTGAGACCCTTCCGATAGCAGAGATGTGATATCTCAATGCTTATACCAATCCCGAGACCCTTCCTATGGCCTGAGATGTCATATACAACTCCTTCCCAATCCAATCCTGAGACCCTTCCTATAGCATGAGATGTGATATCTCAATGCTTATACCAAATCTGAGACCCTTCCTATAGCATGAGATGTGATATCCAACTCCTTCCCATTCCAATCCTGAGACCCTTCCTATAGCATGAGATGTGATGTCTCAATGCTTCTAATACCAAACCTGAGATCCTTCCTATAACATGAGATGTGATATCCAACTCCTTCCCATTCCAATCCTGAGACCCTTCCTATAGCATGAGATGTGATGTCTCAATGCTTCTAATACCAAACCTGAGAACCTTCCTACAGCATGCGATGTGTTATCTCAATGCTTCTAATACCAAACCTGAGACCAGTCCTATAACATGAGATTGGATATCCAACTCCTTCCCCTTCCAAACCTGAGACCCTTCCTATAGCATGAGATGTGATATCCAACTTCTTCCCATTCCAATCCTGAGACCCTTCCTATAACATGAGATGTGATGTCTCAATGCTTCTAATACCAAACCTGAGATCTTTCCTATAACATGAGATGTATTATCCAACTCCTTCCCATTCCAATCCTGAGACCCTTCCTATAGCATGAGATGTGCTATCTCAATGCTTATACCAAACCTGAGACCCTTCCTAAAGCTTGAGATGTGATATCCAACTCCTTCCCATTCCAATCCTGAGACCCTTCCTATAGCATGAGATGTGATATCTCAATGCTTCTAATATCAAACTTGAGACCCTTCCTATAGCATGAGATGTGATATCCAACTCCTTCCCATTCCAATCCTGAGACCCTTCCTATAGCATGAGATGTGATGTCTCAATGCTTCTAATACCAAACCTGAGATCCTTCCTATAACATGAGATGTGATATCCAACTCCTTCCCATTCTAATCCCGAGACCCTTCCTATAGCATGAGATGTGATATCTCGATGCTTATACCAAACCTGAGACCCTTCCTATAGCATGAGATGTGATATCCAACTCCTTCCCATTCCAATCCTGAGACCCTTCCTATAGCATGAGATGTGATATCTCAATGCCTCTAATACCAAACCTGAGATCCTTCCTCTAACATGAAATGTGATATCCAACTCCTTCCCTTTCCAAACCTGAGAGCCTACCTATAGCATGAGATGTGATATCCAAGTCCTTCCCATTCCAATCCTTAGACCCTTCCTACAGCATGCAATATGATATCTCAATGATTCTAATAACAAACCTGAGACCCATCCTATAACATGAGATGGGATATCCAACTCCTTCCTATTCCAATCCTGAGACACTTCCGATAGCAGAGATGTGATATCTCAATGCTTATACCAAACCTGAGACCCTTCCTATAACATGAGATGTGATATCCAACTCCTTCCCGGTCCAAACCTGAGACCCTTCCTATAGCATATGTGATATCCAACTCCTTCCCATTCCAAACATGAGACCCTTCCTATAGCAAGAATGTAATATCCAACTCCTTCCCATTCCAATCCTGAGACCATTCCTATAGCATGCGATGTGATATCTCAATGCTTCTAATACCAAACCCGAGTCCAGTCCTATAACATGAGATTGGATATCCAACTCCTTCCCCTTCCAAACCTGAGACCCTTCCTATAGCATGAGATGTGATATCCAACTTCTTCCCATTCCACTCCTGAGACCCTTCCTATAACATGAGATGTGATGTCTCAATGCTTCTAATACCAAACCTGAGATCTTTCCTATAACATGAGATGTGATATCCAACTCCTTCCCATTCCAATCCTGAGACCCTTCCTATAGCATGAGATGTGATATCTCAATGCTTATACCAAACCTGAGACCCTTCCTATAGCTTGAGATGTGATATCCAACTCCTTCCCATTCCAATCCTGAGACCCTTCCTATAGCATGAGATGTGATATCTCAAGGCCTCTAATACCAAACCTGAGATTCTTCCTCTAACATGAAATGTGATATCCAACTCCTTCCCCTTCCAAACCTGAGAGCCTTCCTATAGCATGAGATATGATATCCAAGTCCTTCCCATCCAATCCTGAGACCCTTCCTATAACATGAAATGTGATATCCAACTCCTTCCCATTCCAACCTGAGACCCTTCCTATAGCATGAGATGGGATATCCAATTCCTTCCAAATCCAATACTGATACCCTTCCGATAGCATGAGATGTGATATCCCAATGCTTCTACCAAACCTGAGACCCATACTATGGCATGAGATGTGATATCAAACTCCTTCCCATTCCAATCCTGAGACCCTACCTATAGCTTGAGATGTGATATCCAACTCCTTCCCATTCCAAACCTTAGACCCTTCCTTTATCATGAGATGTGATATCCAATTCCTTCCCATTCCAATCCTGAGACCCTTCCGATATCATGAGATTTGTTATCTCAATGCTTCTAATATCAAACTTGAGACCCTCCCTATAGCATGAGATGTGACATCCAAGTCCTCCCCATTCCAATCCTGAGACTCTTCCTATAGCATGAGATGTGATATCTTAATGCTTCTAATACCAAACCTGAGACCCTTCCTATAACATGAGATGGGATATCCAACTCCTTCCCATTCCAATCCTGAGACCCTTCCGATAGCAGAGATGTGATATCTCAATGCTTATACCAAACCTGAGACCCTTCCTATGGCCTGATTTGTCATATACAACTCCTTCCCATTCCAATCCTGAGACCCTTCCTATAGCATGAGATGTGATATCTCAATGCTTATACCAAATCCGAGACCCTTCCTATAGCATGAGATGTGATGTCTCAATGCTTCTAATACCAAACCTGAGATCCTTCTGATAGCATGAGATGTGATATCTCAATGCTTCTAGTACCAAACCTGAGATCCTTCCTATAACATGAGATGTGATTTCCAAATCCTTCCACTTCCAAACCTGAGACACTCCCTTTAGCATGAGATGTGATATCCAACTCCTTCCCATTCCAATCCTGAGACCCTTCTGATCGCATGAGATGTGATATTTCAATGCCTCTAATACCAAACCTGAGATCCTACCTCTAACATGAAATGTGATATCCATCTCCTTCCCTTTCCAAACCTGAGACCCTGCCTATAGCATGAGATGTGATATCAAAAGTCCTTCCCATTCCAATCCTGAGACCCTTCCTATAGCATGTGATGTGATATCTCAATGCTTATACCAAACCTGAGACCCTTCCTATGGCATGAGATGTCATATACAACTCCTTCCCATTCCAATCCTGAGACCCTTCCTATAGCATGAGATGTGATATCTCAATGCTTATACCAAACCTGAGACCCTTCCTATAGCATGAGATGTGATATCCAACTTCTTCCCATTCCAATCCTGAGACCCTTCCTATAACATGAGATGTGATGTCTCAATGCTTCTAATACCAAACCTGAGACCCTTCCTATAACATGAGATGGGATATCCAACTCCTTCCCATTCCAATCCTGAGACCCTTCCTATAGCAGAGATGTGATATCTCAATGCTTATACCAAACCTGAGACCCTTCCTATGGCCTGAGATGTCATATACAACTCCTTCCCATTCCAATCCTGAGACCGTTCCTATAGCATGAGATGTGATATCTCAATGCTTATACCAAATCTGAGACCCTTCCTATAGCATGAGATGTGATATCCAACTCCTTCCCATTCCAATCCTGAGACCCTTCCTATAGCATGAGATGTGATGTCTCAATGCTTCTAATACCAAACCTGAGATCCTTCCTATAACATGAGATGTGATATCCAACTCCTTCCCATTCCAATCCTGAGACCCTTAAGATAGCATGAGATGTGATATCTCAATGCCTCTAATACCAAACCTGAGATACTTCTGATAGCATGAGATGTGATATCTCAATGCTTCTAATACCAAACCTGAGATCCTTCCTATAACATGAGATGTGATTTCCAAATCCTTCCCCTTCCAAACCTGAGACCCTCCCTTTAGCATGAGATGTGATATCCAACTCCTTCCCATTCCAATCCTGAGACCCTTCTGATAGCATGAGATGTGATATTTCAATGCCTCTAATACCAAACCTGAGATCCTACCTCTAACATGAAATGTGATATCCATCTCCTTCCCTTTCCAAACCTGAGACCCTGCCTATAGCATGAGATGTGATATCCAAGTCCTTCCCATTACAATCCTGAGACCCTTCCTATAGCATGTGATGTGATATCTCAATGCTTATACCAAACCTGAGACCCTTCCTATGGCATGAGATGTCATATACAACTCCTTCCCATTCCAATCCTGAGACCCTTCCTATAGCATGAGATGTGATATCTCAATGCTTATACCAAACCTGAGACCCTTCCTATAGCATGAGATGTGATATCCAACTTCTTCCCATTCCAATCCTGAGACCCTTCCTATAACATGAGATGTGATGTCTCAATGCTTCTAATACCAAACCTGAGATCTTTCCTATAACATGAGATGTGATATCCAACTCCTTCCCATTCCAATCCTGAGACCCTTCCTATAGCATGAGATGTGATATCTCAAGGCCTCTAATACCAAACCTGAGATCGTTCCTCTAACATGAAATGTGATATCCAACTTCTTCCCATTCCAATCCTGAGACCCTTCCTATAACATGAGATGTGATGTCTCAATGCTTCTAATACCAAACCTGAGATCTTTCCTATAACATGAGATGTGATATCCAACTCCTTCCCCTTCCAAACCTGAGAGCCTTCCTATAGCATGAGATATGATAGCCAAGTCCTTCCAATTCCAATCCTGAGACCCTTCCTATAACATGAAATGTGATATCCAACTCCTTCCCATTCCAACCTGAGACCCTTCCTATAGCATGAGATGGGATATCTCAATGCTTCTAATACCAAACCTGAGACTCTTCCTATAACATGAGATGGGATATCCAACTCCTTCCCATTCCAATCCTGAGACCCTTCCGATAGCAGAGATGTGATATCTCAATGCTTATACCAAACCTGAGACCCTTCCTATGGCCTGAGATGTGATATCCAACTGCTTCCCATTCCAATCCTGAGACCCTTCCTATAGCATGAGATGTGATATCTCAATGCTTATACCAAATCTGAGACCCTTCCTATAGCATGAGATGTGATATCCAACTCCTTCCCATTCCAATCCTGAGACCCTTCCTATAGCATGAGATGTGATGTCTCAATGCTTCTAATACCAAACCTGAGATCCTTCCTATAACATGAGATGTGATATCCAACTCCTTCCGATTCCAATCCTGAGACCCTTATGATAGCATGAGATGTGATATCTCAATGCTTCTAATACCAAACCTGAGATCCTTCCTATAACATGAGATGTGATTTCCAAATCCTTCCCCTTCCAAACCTGAGACCCTCCCTTTAGCATGAGATGTGATATCCAACTCCTTCCCATTCCAATCCTGAGACCCTTCTGATAGCATGAGATGTGATATCTCAATGCCTCTAATTCCAAACCTGAGATCCTACCTCTAACATGAAATGTGATATCCATCTCCTTCCCTTTCCAAACCTGAGACCCTGTCTATAGCATGAGATGTCATATACAACTCCTTCCCATTCCAATCCTGAGACCCTTCCTATAGCACGAGATGTGATATCTCAATGCTTATACCAAACCTGAGACCCTTCCTATAGCATGAGATGTGATATCCAACTCCTTCCCATTCCAATCCTGAGACCCTTCCTTTAGCATGAGATGTGATATCCAACTCCTTCCCATTCCAATCCTGAGACCCTTCCTATAGCCTGAGATGTGATGTCTCAATGCCTCTAATACCAAACCTGAGATCCTTCCTCTAACATGAAATGTGATATCCAACTCCTTCCCTTTCCAAACCTGAGAGCCTATCTATAGCATGAGATGTGATATCCAAGTCCTTCCCATTCCAATCCTGAGACACTTCCGATAGCAGAGATGTGATATCTCAATGCTTATACCAAACCTGAGACCCTTCCTATAACATGAGATGTGATATCCAACTCCTTCCCGTTCCAAACCTGAGACCCTTCCTTTAGCATGAGATGTGATATCCAGCTCCTTCCCATTCCAATCCTGAGACACTTCCGATAGCATGAGATGTGATATCTCAATGCTTCTAATATCAAAACTGAGACACTCCCTATAGCATGATATGTGATATCTAAGTCCTTCCCATTCCAATCCTGAGACCCTTCCTATAGCATGAGATGTGATATCTCAATGCTTCTACCAAACCTGAGACCCTTCCTTTAGCATGAGATGTGATAACCAACTCCTTCCCATTCCAATCCTGAGACCCTTCCTATAGCATGAGATGTGATATCTCGATACTTCTAATACCAAACCTGAGATCCTTCCGATAACATGAGATGTGATATCCAAATCCTTCCCCTTCCAAACCTGAGACCCTCCCTTTAGCATGAGATGTGATATCCAACTCCTTCCCATTCCAATCCTGAGACCCTTCTGATAGCATGAGATGTGATATCTCAATGCTTCTATACCAAACCTGAGATCCTTCCGATAGCATGAGATGTGATATCTGAATGCTTCTAATACCAAACCTGAGATCCTTCCTATAACATGAGATGTGATATCCAAATCCTTCCCCTTCCAAACCTGAGACCCTCCCTTTAGCATGAGATGTGATATCCAACTCCTTCCCATTCCAATCCTGAGACCCTTCCGATATCATGAGATTTGTTATCTCAATGCTTCTAATATCAAACTTGAGACCCTCCCTATAGCATGAGATGTGACATCCAAGTCCTCCCCATTCCAATCCTGAGACTCTTCCTATAGCATGAGATGTGATATCTCAATGCTTCTAATACCAAACCTGAGACCCTTCCTATAACATGAGATGGGATATCCAACTCCTTCCCATTCCAATCCTGAGACCCTTCCGATAGCAGAGATGTGATATCTCAATGCTTATGCCAAACCTGAGACCCTTCCTATGGCCTGATTTGTCATATACAACTCCTTCCCATTCCAATCCTGAGACCCTTCCTATAGCATGAGATGTGATATCTCAATGCTTGTACCAAATCCGAGACCCTTCCTATAGCATGAGATGTGATATCCAACTCCTTCCCATTCCAATCCTGAGACCCTTCCTATAGCATGAGATGTGATGTCTCAATGCTTCTAATACCAAACCTGAGATCCTTCTGATAGCATGAGATGTGATATCTCAATGCTTCTAGTACCAAACCTGAGATCCTTCCTATAACATGAGATGTGATTTCCAAATCCTTCCACTTCCAAACCTGAGACACTCCCTTTAGCATGAGATGTGATATCCAACTCCTTCCCATTCCAATCCTGAGACCCTTCTGATAGCATGAGATGTGATATCTCAATGCTTCTATACCAAACCTGAGATCCTTCCGATAGCATGAGATGTGATATCTGAATGCTTCTAATACCAAACCTGAGATCCTTCCTATAACATGAGATGTGATATCCAAATCCTTCCCCTTCCAAACCTGAGACCCTCCCTTTAGCATGAGATGTGATATCCAACTCCTTCCCATTCCAATCCTGAGACCCTTCCGATATCATGAGATTTGTTATCTCAATGCTTCTAATATCAAACTTGAGACCCTCCCTATAGCATGAGATGTGACATCCAAGTCCTCCCCATTCCAATCCTGAGACTCTTCCTATAGCATGAGATGTGATATCTCAATGCTTCTAATACCAAACCTGAGACCCTTCCTATAACATGAGATGGGATATCCAACTCCTTCCCATTCCAATCCTGAGACCCTTCCGATAGCAGAGATGTGATATCTCAATGCTTATGCCAAACCTGAGACCCTTCCTATGGCCTGATTTGTCATATACAACTCCTTCCCATTCCAATCCTGAGACCCTTCCTATAGCATGAGATGTGATATCTCAATGCTTGTACCAAATCCGAGACCCTTCCTATAGCATGAGATGTGATATCCAACTCCTTCCCATTCCAATCCTGAGACCCTTCCTATAGCATGAGATGTGATGTCTCAATGCTTCTAATACCAAACCTGAGATCCTTCTGATAGCATGAGATGTGATATCTCAATGCTTCTAGTACCAAACCTGAGATCCTTCCTATAACATGAGATGTGATTTCCAAATCCTTCCACTTCCAAACCTGAGACACTCCCTTTAGCATGAGATGTGATATCCAACTCCTTCCCATTCCAATCCTGAGACCCTTCTGATAGCATGAGATGTGATATTTCAATGCCTCTAATACCAAACCTGAGATCCTACCTCTAACATGAAATGTGATATCCATCTCCTTCCCTTTCCAAACCTGAGACCCTGCCTATAGCATGAGATGTGATATCAAAAGTCCTTCCCATTCCAATCCTGAGACCCTTCCTATAGCATGTGATGTGATATCTCAATGCTTATACCAAACCTGAGACCCTTCCTATGGCATGAGATGTCATATACAACTCCTTCCCATTCCAATCCTGAGACCCTTCCTATAGCATGAGATGTGATATCTCAATGCTTATACCAAACCTGAGACCCTTCCTATAGCATGAGATGTGATATCCAACTTCTTCCCATTCCAATCCTGAGACCCTTCCTATAACATGAGATGTGATGTCTCAATGCTTCTAATACCAAACCTGAGACCCTTCCTATAACATGAGATGGGATATCCAACTCCTTCCCATTCCAATCCTGTGACCCTTCCGATAGCAGAGATGTGATATCTCAATGCTTATACCAAACCTGAGACCCTTCCTATGGCCTGAGATGTCATATACAACTCCTTCCCATTCCAATCCTGAGACCGTTCCTATAGCATGAGATGTGATATCTCAATGCTTATACCAAATCTGAGACCCTTCCTATAGCATGAGATGTGATATCCAACTCCTTCCCATTCCAATCCTGAGACCCTTCCTATAGCATGAGATGTGATGTCTCAATGCTTCTAATACCAAACCTGAGATCCTTCCTATAACATGAGATGTGATATCCAACTCCTTCCCATTCCAATCCTGAGACCCTTATGATAGCATGAGATGTGATATCTCAATGCCTCTAATAACAAACCTGAGATACTTCCGATAGCATGAGATGTGATATCTCAATGCTTCTAATACCAAACCTGAGATCCTTCCTATAACATGAGATGTGATTTCCAAATCCTTCCCCTTCCAAACCTGAGACCCTCCCTTTAGCATGAGATGTGATATCCAACTCCTTCCCATTCCAATCCTGAGACCCTTCTGATAGCATGAGATGTGATATTTCAATGCCTCTAATACCAAACCTGAGATCCTACCTCTAACATGAAATGTGATATCCATCTCCTTCCCTTTCCAAACCTGAGACCCTGCCTATAGCATGAGATGTGATATCCAAGTCCTTCCCATTACAATCCTGAGACCCTTCCTATAGCATGTGATGTGATATCGCAATGCTTATACCAAACCTGAGACCCTTCCTATGGCATGAGATGTCATATACAACTCCTTCCCATTCCAATCCTGAGACCCTTCCTATAGCATGCGATGTGATATCTCAATGCTTATACCAAACCTGAGACCCTTCCTATAGCATGAGATGTGATATCCAACTTCTTCCCATTCCAATCCTGAGACCATTCCTATAACATGAGATGTGATGTCTCAATGCTTCTAATACCAAACCTGAGATCTTTCCTATAACATGAGATGTGATATCCAACTCCTTCCCATTCCAATCCTGAGACCCTTCCTATAGCATGAGATGTGATATCTCAAGGCCTCTAATACCAAACCTGAGATCGTTCCTCTAACATGAAATGTGATATCCAACTCCTTCCCCTTCCAAACCTGAGAGCCTTCCTATAGCATGAGCTATGATAGCCAAGTCCTTCCAATTCCAATCCTGAGACCCTTCCTATAACATGAAATGTGATATCCAACTCCTTCCCATTCCAACCTGAGACCCTTCCTATAGCATGAGATGGGATATCTCAATGCTTCTAATACCAAACCTGAGACTCTTCCTATAACATGAGATGGGATATCCAACTCCTTCCCATTCCAATCCTGAGACCCTTCCGATAGCAGAGATGTGATATCTCAATGCTTATACCAAACCTGAGACCCTTCCTATGGCCTGAGATGTGATATCCAACTGCTTCCCATTCCAATCCTGAGACCCTTCCTATAGCATGAGATGTGATATCTCAATGCTTATACCAAATCTGAGACCCTTCCTATAGCATGAGATGTGATATCCAACTCCTTCCCATTCCAATCCTGAGACCCTTCCTATAGCATGAGATGTGATGTCTCAATGCTTCTAATACCAAACCTGAGATCCTTCCTATAACATGAACTGTGATATCCAACTCCTTCCGATTCCAATCCTGAGACCCTTATGATAGCATGAGATGTGATATCTCAATGATTCTAATACCAAACCTGAGATCCTTCCTATAACATGAGATGTGATTTCCAAATCCTTCCCCTTCCAAACCTGAGACCCTCCCTTTAGCATGAGATGTGATATCCAACTCCTTCCCATTCCAATCCTGAGACCCTTCTGATAGCATGAGATGTGATATCTCAATGCCTCTAATTCCAAACCTGAGATCCTACCTCTAACATGAAATGTGATATCCATCTCCTTCCCTTTCCAAACCTGAGACCCTGTCTATAGCATGAGATGTCATATACAACTCCTTCCCATTCCAATCCTGAGACCCTTCCTATAGCACGAGATGTGATATCTCAATGCTTATACCAAACCTGAGACCCTTCCTATAGCATGAGATGTGATATCCAACTCCTTCCCATTCCAATCCTGAGACCCTTCCTTTAGCATGAGATGTGATATCCAACTCCTTCCCATTCCAATCCTGAGACCCTTCCTATAGCCTGAGATGTGATATCTCAATGCCTCTAATACCAAACCTGAGATCCTTCCTCTAACATGAAATGTGATATCCAACTCCTTCCCTTTCCAAACCTGAGAGCCTATCTATAGCATGAGATGTGATATCCAAGTCCTTCCCATTCCAATCCTGAGACACTTCCGATAGCAGAGATGTGATATCTCAATGCTTATACCAAACCTGAGACCCTTCCTATAACATGAGATGTGATATCCAACTCCTTCCCGTTCCAAACCTGAGACCCTTCCTTTAGCATGAGATGTGATATCCAGCTCCTTCCCATTCCAATCCTGAGACACTTCCGATAGCATGAGATGTGATATCTCAATGCTTCTAATATCAAAACTGAGACCCGCCCTATAGCATGATATGTGATATCTAAGTCCTTCCCATTCCAAACCTGAGACCCTTCCTATAGCATGAGATGTGATATCTCAATGCTTATACCAAACCTGAGACCATTCTTATAGCATGAGATGTGATATCCAACTTCTTCCCATTCCAATCCTGAGACCCTTCCTATAACATGAGATGTGATGTCGCAAAACTTCTAATACCAAACCTGAGATCTTTCCTATAACATGAGATGTGATATCCAACTCCTTCCCATTCCAATCCTGAGACCCTTCCTATAGCATGAGATGTGATATCACAATGCTTATACCAAACCTGAGACCGTCCCTTTAGCTTGAGATGTGATATCCAACTCCTTCCCTTTCCAATCCTGAGACCCTTCCTATAGCATGAGATGTGATATCTCAAGGCCTCTAATGCCAAACCTGAGATCGTTCCTCTAACATGAAATGTGATATCCAACTCCTTCCCCTTCCAAACCTGAGAGCCTTCCTATAGCATGAGATATGATAGCCAAGTCCTTCCAATTCCAATCCTGAGACCCTTCCTATAACATGAAATGTGATATCCAACTCCTTCCCATTCCAACCTGAGACCCTTCCTATAGCATGAGATGGGATATCTCAATGCTTCTAATACCAAACCTGAGACTCTTCCTATAACATGAGATGGGATATCCAACTCATTCCCATTCCAATCCTGAGACCCTTCCGATAGCAGAGATGTGATATCTCAATGCTTATACCAAACCTGAGACCCTTCCTATGGCCTGAGATGTCATATACAACTCCTTCCCATTCCAATCCTGAGACCCTTCCTATAGCATGAGATGTGATATCTCAATGCTTATACCAAATCTGAGACCCTTCCTATAGCATGAGATGTGATATCCAACTCCTTCCCATTCCAATCCTGAGACCCTTCCTATAGCATGAGATGTGATGTCTCAATGCTTCTAATACCAAACCTGAGATCCTTCCTATAACATGAGATGTGATATCCAACTCCTTCTCATTCCAATCCTGAGACCCTTATGATAGCATGAGATGTGATATCTCAATGCCTCTAATACCAAACCTGAGATACTTCCGATAGCATGAGATGTGATATCTCAATGCTTCTAATACCAAACCTGAGATCCTTCCTATAACATGAGATGTGATTTCCAAATCCTCCCCCTTCCAAACCTGAGACCCTCCCTTTAGCATGAGATGTGATATCCAACTCCTTCCCATTCCAATCCTGAGACCCTTCTGATAGCATGAGATGTGATATCTCAATGCCTCTAATTCCAAACCTGAGATCCTACCTCTAACATTAAATGTGATATCCATCTCCTTCCCTTTCCAAACCTGAGACCCTGCCTATAGCATGAGATGTGATATCCAAGTCCTTCCCATTCCAATCCTGAGACCCTTCCTATAGCATGTGATGTGATATCTCAATGCTTATACCAAACCTGAGACCCTTCCTATGGCATGAGATGTCATATACAACTCCTTCCCATTCCAATCCTGAGACCCTTCCTATAGCATGAGATGTGATATCTCAATGCTTATACCAAACCTGAGACCCTTCCTATAGCATGAGATGTGATATCCAACTTCTTCCCATTCCAATCCTGAGACCCTTCCTATAACATGAGATGTGATGTCTCAATGCTTCTAATACCAAACCTGAGATCTTTCCTATAACATGAGATGTGATATCCAACTCCTTCCCATTCCAATCCTGAGACCCTTCCTATAGCATGAGATGTGATATCTCAAGGCCTCTAATACCAAACCTGAGATCCTTCCTCTAACATGAAATGTGATATCCAACTCTTTCCCCTCCCAAACCTGAGAGCCTTCCTATAGCATGAGATATGATATCCAAATCCTTCCCATTCCAATCCTGAGACCCTTCCTATAACATGAAATGTGATATCCTACTCCTTCCCATTCCATCCTGGGACCCTTCCTATATCATGAGATGGGATATCTCAATGCTTCTAATACCAAACCTGAGACCCTTCCTATAACATGAGATGGGAATATCCAACTCCTTCCCATTCCAATCCTGAGACCCTTCCGATAGCAGAGATGTGATATCTCAATGCTTATACCAAACCTGAGATCCTTCCTATAACATGAGATGTGATATCCAACTCCTTCCCATTCCAATCCTGAGAGCCTTCCTATAGCATGAGATGTGATATCCAAATCCTTCCCATTCCAATCCTGAGACCCTTCCTATAACATGAAATGTGATATCCTACTCCTTCCCATTCCATCCTGGGACCCTTCCTATATCATGAGATGGGAATATCCAACTCCTTCCCATTCCAATCCTGAGACCCTTCCGATAGCAGAGATGTGATATCTCAATGCTTATACCAAACCTGAGATCCTTCCTATAACATGAGATGTGATATCCAACTCCTTCCCATTCCAATCCTGAGACACTTCCTATAGCATGAGATGTGATATCTCAATGCTTATACCAAATCTGAGACCCTTCCTATAGCATGAGATGTGATATCCAACTCCTTCCCATTCCAATCCTGAGACCCTTCCTATAGCATGAGATGTGATATCTCAAGGCCTCTAATACCAAACCTGAGATCCTTCCTCTAACATGAAATGTGATATCCAACTCTTTCCCCTTCCAAACCTGAGAGCCTTCCTATAGCATGAGATATTTTATTTATTTATTTTATTTGCATTTGTTAAGCGCACTTGCAGCCCATGAGGCATCGAGGCGCTGTTACAGAGGAAACACAGATTTTTTTTGTCTTAGTTACATATTTATAACGCGCTTAAACACTCAGAGGTTTCTAAGCGTGGACCCGGGGATCGAACCTGTTGTTGCTTTGTGTCGTCTTGCTTCCAAGACGCGCACGCTGCCGCTGTGCTATCCTCCCGGGACATCCTATAATATGATAGCCAAGTCCTTCCAATTCCAATCCTGAGACCCTTCCGATAGCAGAGATGTGATATCTCAATGCTTATACCAAACCTGAGACCCTTCCTATGGCCTGAGATGTCATATACAACTCCTTCCCATTCCAATCCTGAGACCCTTTCTTTAGCATGAGATGTGATATCTCAATGCTTATACCAAATCTGAGACCCTGCCTATAGCATGAGATGTGATATCCAATTCCTTCCCATTCCAATCCTGAGACCCTTCCTATAGCATGAGATGTGATATCTCAATGCTTATACCAAACCTGAGAGCCTACCTATAGCATGAGATGTGATATCCAAGTCCATCCCATTCCAATCCTTAGACCCTTCCTACAGCATGCGATGTGATATCTCAATGATTCTAATACCAAACCAGAGACTCTTCCTATAACATGAGATGGGATATCCAACTCCTTCCCGTTCCAAACCTGAGACACTAACTATAGCATATGTGATATCCAACTGCTTCCCATTCCAAACATGAGACCCTTCCTATAGCAAGAAAGTAATATCCAACTCCTACCCATTCCAATCCTGAGACCCTTCCTATAGCAAGAGATGTGATATCCAAATCCTTCCCATTCCAATCCTGAGACCCTTCCTATAACATGAGATGTGATATCCAACTCCTTCCCATTCAAATCCTGAGACCCTTCCTATAGCATGAGAAGGGATATCCAACTCCTTCCCAATCCAATCCTGAGACCCTTCCGATAGCAGAAACGTGATATCTCAATCCTTCTACCAAACCTGAGACCCTTCCTTTAGCATGAGATGTGGTATCCAAATCCTTCACATTCCAATCCTGAGACCCTTCCTATAGCATGAGATGTGATATCTCAATGCTTCTAATACCAAACCTGAGATTCTTCCTATAACATGAGATGTGATATCCAATTCCTTCCCATTCCAAACCTGAGACCCTTCCTATTGGATGAGATGTGATATCCAACTCCTTCCCATTCCAACCCTGAGACCCTTCCTATAGCATGAGATGTGATGTCTCAATGCATCTAATACCAAACCTGAGATCCTTCCTATAACATGAGATGTGATATCCAACTCCTTCCATTCCAATCCTGAGACCCGTCCTATAGCATGAGATGTGATATCTCAATGCTTATACCAAACCTGAGACCCTTCCTATAGCATGAGATGTGATATCCAACTCCTTCCATTCCAATCCTGAGACCCGTCCTATAGCATGAGATGTGATATCTCAATGCTTCTAATACCAAACCTGAGATCCTTCCTCTAACATGAAATGTGATATCCAACTCCTTCCCTTTCCAAACCTGAGACCCTTCCTTTAGCATGAGATGTGATATCTCAATGCTTATACCAAATCTGAGACCCTTCCTATAGCATGAGATGTGATATCCAAATCCTTCCCATTCCAATCCTGAGACCCTTCCTATAGCATGAGATGTGATACCTCAATGCTTATACCAAACCTGAGAGCCTACCTATAGCATGAGATGTGATGTCCAAGTCCATCCCATTCCAATCCTTAGACCCTTCCAACAGCATGCGATGTGATATCTCAATGATTCTAATACCAAACCAGAGACTCTTCCTATAACATGAGATGGGATATCCAACTCCTTCCCATTCCAATCCTGAGCCGCTTCCGATAGCAGAGATGTGATATCTCAATGCTTATACCAAACCTGAGACCCTTCCTATAACATGAGATGTGATATCCAACTCCTTCCCGTTCCAAACCTGAGACACTAACTATAGCATATGTGATATCCAACTCCTTCCCATTCCAAACATGAGACCCTTCCTATAGCAAGAAAGTAATATCCAACTCCTACCCATTCCAATCCTGAGACCCTTCCTATAGCAAGAGATGTGATATCCAAATCCTTCCCATTCCAATCCTGAGACCCTTCCTATAACATGAGATGTGATATCCAACTCCTTACCATTCCAACCTGAGACACTTCCTATAGCATGAGAAGGGATATCCAACTCCTTCCCAATCCAATCCTGAGACCCTTCCGATAGCAGAGATGTGATATCTCAATGCTTATACCAAACCTGAGACCCTTCCTATGGCATGAGATGTGATATCCAACTCCTTGCCATTCAAATCCTGAGACCCTTCCTATAGCATGAGAAGGGATATCCAACTCCTTCCCAATCCAATCCTGAGACCCTTCCGATAGCAGAGACGTGATATCTCAATGCTTCTACCAAACCTGAGACCCTTCCTTTAGCATGAGATGTGATATCCAAATCCTTCACATTCCAATCCTGAGACCCTTCCTATAGCATGAGATGTGATATCTCAATGCTTCTAATACCAAACCTGAGATCCTTCCTATAACATGAGATGTGATATCCAATTCCTTCCCATTCCAAACCTGAGACCCTTCCTATTGGATGAGATGTGATATCCAACTCCTTCCCATTCCAACCCTGAGACCCTTCCTACAGCATGAGATGTGATGTCTCAATGCTTCTAATACCAAACCTGAGATCCTTCCTATAACATGAGATGTGATATCCAACTCCTTCCATTCCAATCCTGAGACCCGTCCTATAGCATGAGATGTGATATCTCAATGCTTATACCAAACCTGAGACCCTTCCTATAGCATGAGATGTGATATCCAAGTCCTTCCCATTCCAACCCTTAGACCCTTCCTACAGCATGCAATATGATATCTCAATGATTCTAATAACAAACCTGAGACCCGTCCTATAACATGAGATGGGATATCCAACTCCTTCCCATTCCAATCCTGAGACACTTCCGATAGCAGAGATGTGATATCTCAATGCTTATACCAAACCTGAGAACCTTCCTATAACATGAGATGTGATATCCAAATCCTTCCCGTTCCAAACCTGAGACCCTTCCTTTAGCATGAGATGTGATATCCAGCTCCTTCCCATTCCAATCCTGAGACCCTTCCTATAGCATGAGATGTGATATCTCAATGCTTCTAATACCAAACCTGAGATCCTTCCTCTAACATGAAATGTGATATCCAACTCCTTCCCTTTCCAAACCTAAGAGCCTATCTATAGCATGAGATGTGATATCCAAGTCCATCCCATTACAATCCTTAGACCCTTCCTACAGCATGCGATGTGATATCTCAATGATTCTAATACCAAACCAGAGACTCGTCCTATAACATGAGATGGGATATCCAACTCCTTCCCATTCCAATCCTGAGCCACTTCCGATAGCAGAGATGTGATATCTCAATGCTTATACCAAACCTGAGACCCTTCCTATAACATGAGATGTGATATCCAACTCCTTCCCGTTCCAAACCTGAGACACTAACTATAGCATATGTGATATCCAACTCCTTCCCATTCCAAACATGAGACCCTTCCTATAGCAAGAAAGTAATATCCAACTCCTACCCATTCCAATCCTGAGACCCTTCCTATAGCAAGAGATGTGATATCCAAATCCTTCCCATTCCAATCCTGAGACCCTTCCTATAACATGAGATGTGATATCCAACTCCTTCCCATTCCAACCTGAGACACTTCCTATAGCATGAGAAGGGATATCCAACTCCTTCCCAATCCAATCCTGAGACCCTTCCGATAGCAGAGATGTGATATCTCAATGCTTATACCAAACCTGAGACCCTTCCTATAGCATGAAAAGGGATATCCAACTCCTTCCCAATCCAATCCTGAGACCCTTCCGATAGCAGAGACGTGATATCTCAATGCTTCTACCAAACCTGAGACCCTTCCTTTAGCATGAGATGTGATATCCAAATCCTTCACATTCCAATCCTGAGACCCTTCCTATAGCATGAGAAGGGATATCTCAATGCTTCTAATACCAAACCTGAGATCCTTCCTATAACATGAGATGTGATATCCAATTCCTTCCCATTCCAATCCTGAGACCCTTCCGATAGCAGAGATGTGATATCTCAATGCTTATACCAAACCTGAGACCCTTCCTATGGCCTGAGATGTCATATACAACTCCTTCCCATTCCAATCCTGAGACCCTTCCTATAGCATGAGATGTGATATCTCAATGCTTATACCAAATCTGAGACCCTTCCTATAGCATGAGATGTGATATCCAACTCCTTCCCATTCCAATCCTGAGACCCTTCCTATAGCATGAGATGTGATGTCTCAATGCTTCTAATACCAAACCTGAGATCCTTCCTATAACATCAGATGTGATATCCAACTCCTTCCCATTCCAATCCTGAGACCCTTATGAAAGCATGAGATGTGATATCTCAATGCTTCTAATACCAAACCTGAGATCCTTCCTATAACATGAGATGTGATTTCCAAATCCTTCCCCTTCCAAACCTGAGACCCTCCCTTTAGCATGAGATGTGATATCCAACTCCTTCCCATTCCAATCCTGAGACCCTTCTGATAGCATGAGATGTGATATCTCAATGCCTCTAATACCAAACCTGAGATCCTACCTCTAACATGAAATGTGATATCCATCTCATTCCCTTTCCAAACCTGAGACCCTGCCTATAGCATGAGATGTGATATCCAAGTCCTTCCCATTCCAATCCTGAGACCCTTCCTATAGCATGTGATGTGATATCTCAATGCTTATACCAAACCTGAGACCCTTCCTATGGCATGAGATGTCATATACAACTCCTTCCCATTCCAATCCTGAGACCCTTCCTATAGCATGAGATGTAATATCTCAATGCTTATACCAAACCTGAGACCCTTCCTATAGCATGAGATGTGATATCCAACTTCTTCCCATTCCAATCCTGAGACCCTTCCTATAACATGAGATGTGATGTCTCAATGCTTCTAATACCAAACCTGAGATCTTTCCTATAACATGAGATGTGATATCCAACTCCTTCCCATTCCAATCCTGAGACCCTTCCTATAGCATGAGATGTGATATCACAATGCTTATACCAAACCTGAGACCGTTCCTATAGCTTGAGATGTGATATCCAACTCCTTCCCATTCCAATCCGGAGACCCTTCCTATAGCATGAGATGTGATATCTCAAGGCCTCTAATACCAAACCTGAGATCCTTCCTCTAACATGAAATGTGATATCCAACTCCTTCCCCTTCCAAACCTGAGAGCCTTCCTATAGCATGGGATATGATATCCAAGTCCTTCCCATTCCAATCCTGAGACCCTTCCTATAACATGAAATGTGATATCCAACTCCTTCCCATTCTAAACTGAGACCCTTCCTATATCATGAGATGGGATATCTCAATGCTTCTAATACCAAACCTGAGACTCTTCCTATAACATGAGATGGGATATCCAACTCCTTCCCATTCCAATCCTGAGACCCTTCCTATAGCACGAGATGTGATATCTCAATGCTTATACCAAACCTGAGACCCTTCCTCTAGCATGAGATGTGATATCCAACTCCTTCCCATTCCAATCCTGAGACCCTTCCTATAGCCTGAGATCTGATATCTCAATGCCTCTAATACCAAACCTGAGATCCTTCCTCTAACATGAAATGTGATATCCAACTCCTTCCCATTCCAATCCTAAGACCCTTTCGATAGCAGAGATGTGATATCTCAATGCTTATACCAAACCTGAGACCCTTCCTACGGCATGAGATGTCATATACAACTCCTTCCCATTCCAATCCTGAGACCCTTCCTATAGCACGAGATGTGATATCTCAATGCTTATACCAAACCTGAGACCCTTCCTATAGCATGAGAAGGGATATCTCAATGCTTCTAATACCAAACCTGAGATCCTTCCTATAACATGAGATGTGATATCCAATTCCTTCCCATTCCAATCCTGAGACCCTTCCGATAGCAGAGATGTGATATCTCAATGCTTATACCAAACCTGAGACCCTTCCTATGGCCTGAGATGTCATATACAACTCCTTCCCATTCCAATCCTGAGACCCTTCCTATAGCATGAGATGTGATATCTCAATGCTTATACCAAATCTGAGACCCTTCCTATAGCATGAGATGTGATATCCAACTCCTTCCCATTCCAATCCTGAGACCCTTCCTATAGCATGAGATGTGATGTCTCAATGCTTCTAATACCAAACCTGAGATCCTTCCTATAACATCAGATGTGATATCCAACTCCTTCCCATTCCAATCCTGAGACCCTTATGAAAGCATGAGATGTGATATCTCAATGCTTCTAATACCAAACCTGAGATCCTTCCTATAACATGAGATGTGATTTCCAAATCCTTCCCCTTCCAAACCTGAGACCCTCCCTTTAGCATGAGATGTGATATCCAACTCCTTCCCATTCCAATCCTGAGACCCTTCTGATAGCATGAGATGTGATATCTCAATGCCTCTAATACCAAACCTGAGATCCTACCTCTAACATGAAATGTGATATCCATCTCATTCCCTTTCCAAACCTGAGACCCTGCCTATAGCATGAGATGTGATATCCAAGTCCTTCCCATTCCAATCCTGAGACCCTTCCTATAGCATGTGATGTGATATCTCAATGCTTATACCAAACCTGAGACCCTTCCTATGGCATGAGATGTCACATACAACTCCTTCCCATTCCAATCCTGAGACCCTTCCTATAGCATGAGATGTAATATCTCAATGCTTATACCAAACCTGAGACCCTTCCTATAGCATGAGATGTGATATCCAACTTCTTCCCATTCCAATCCTGAGACCCTTCCTATAACATGAGATGTGATGTCTCAATGCTTCTAATACCAAACCTGAGATCTTTCCTATAACATGAGATGTGATATCCAACTCCTTCCCATTCCAATCCTGAGACCCTTCCTATAGCATGAGATGTGATATCACAATGCTTATACCAAACCTGAGACCGTTCCTATAGCTTGAGATGTGATATCCAACTCCTTCCCATTCCAATCCGGAGACCCTTCCTATAGCATGAGATGTGATATCTCAAGGCCTCTAATACCAAACCTGAGATCCTTCCTCTAACATGAAATGTGATATCCAACTCCTTCCCCTTCCAAACCTGAGAGCCTTCCTATAGCATGGGATATGATATCCAAGTCCTTCCCATTCCAATCCTGAGACCCTTCCTATAACATGAAATGTGATATCCAACTCCTTCCCATTCTAAACTGAGACCCTTCCTATATCATGAGATGGGATATCTCAATGCTTCTAATACCAAACCTGAGACTCTTCCTATAACATGAGATGGGATATCCAACTCCTTCCCATTCCAATCCTGAGACCCTTCCTATAGCACGAGATGTGATATCTCAATGCTTATACCAAACCTGAGACCCTTCCTCTAGCATGAGATGTGATATCCAACTCCTTCCCATTCCAATCCTGAGACCCTTCCTATAGCCTGAGATCTGATATCTCAATGCCTCTAATACCAAACCTGAGATCCTTCCTCTAACATGAAATGTGATATCCAACTCCTTCCCATTCCAATCCTAAGACCCTTTCGATAGCAGAGATGTGATATCTCAATGCTTATACCAAACCTGAGACCCTTCCTACGGCATGAGATGTCATATACAACTCCTTCCCATTCCAATCCTGAGACCCTTCCTATAGCACGAGATGTGATATCTCAATGCTTATACCAAACCTGAGACCCTTCCTCTAGCATGAGATGTGATATCCAACTCCTTCCCATTCCAATCCTGAGACCCTTCCTATAGCCTGAGATCTGATATCTCAATGCCTCTAATACCAAACCTGAGATCCTTCCTCTAACATGAAATGTGATATCCAACTCCTTCCCTTTCCAAACCTGAGAGCCTATCTATAGCATGAGATGTGATATCCAAGTCCTTCCCATTCCAATCCTGAGACACTTCCGATAGCAGAGATGTGATATCTCAATGCTTATACCAAACCTGAGACCCTTCCTATAACATGACATGTGATATCCAACTCCTTCCCGTTCCAAACCTGAGATCCTTCCTTTAGCATGAGATGTGATATCCAGCTCCTTCCCATTCCAATCCTGAGACCCTTCTGATAGCATGAGATGTGATATCTCAATGCTTCTAATATCAAAACTGAGACCCTCCCTATAGCATGATATTTGATATCTAAGTCCTTCCCATTCCAATCCTGAGACCCTTCCTATAGCATGAGATGTGATATCTCAATGCTTCTACCAAACCTGAGACCCTTCCTCTAGCATGAGATGTGATAACCAACTCCTTCCCATTCCAATCCTGAGACCCTTCCTATAGCATGAGATGTGATATCTCAATACTTCTAATACCAAACCTGAGATCCTTCTGATAACATGAGATATGATATCCAAATCCTTCCCCTTCCAAACCTGAGACCCTCCCTTTAGCATGAGATGTGATATCCAACTCCTTCCCATTCCAATCCTGAGAACCTTCTGATAGCATGAGATGTGATATCTCAATGCTTCTATACCAAACCTGAGATCCTTCCGATAGCATGAGATGTGATATCTCAATGCTTCTAATACCAAACCTGAGATCCTTCCTATAACATGAGATGTGATATCCAAATCCTTCCCCTTCCAAACCTGAGACCCTCCCTTTAGCATGAGATGTGATATCCAACTCCTTCCCATTCCAATCCTGAGACTCTTCTGATAGCATGAGATGTGATATCTCAATGCCTCTAATACCAAACCTGAGATCCTACCTCTAACATGAAATGTGATATCCAACTCTTTCCCCTTCCAAACCTGAGAGCCTTCCTATAGCATGAGATGTGATATCCAAGTCCTTCTAATTCCAATCCTGAGACCCTTCCTATAACATGAGATGTGATATCCAACTCCTTCCCATTCCAACCTGAGACCCTTCCTATAGCATGAGATGGGATATCCAACTCCTTCCAAATCCAATCCTGATACCCTTCCGATAGCATGAGATGTGATATCCCAATGCTTCTACCAAACCTGAGACCAATACTATGGCATGAGATGTGATATCAAACTCCTTCCCCTTCCAAACCTTAGACACTTCCTTTATCATGAGATGTGATATCCAACTCCTTCCCATTCCATCCTTGAGACCCTTCCGATATCATGAGATGTGATATCTCAATGCTTCTAATATCAAACTTGAGACCCTCCTTATAGCATGAGATGTGATATCCAAGTCCTTCCCATTCCAATCCTGAGACCCTTCCTATAGCATGAGATGTGATATCTCAATGCTTCTAATACCAAACCTGAGACCCTTCCTATAACATGAGATGGGAATATCCAACTCCTTCCCATTCCAATCCTGAGACCCTTCCGATAGTAGAGATGTGATATCTCAATGCTTATACCAAACCTGAGATCCTTCCTATAACATGAGATGTGATATCCAACTCCTTCCCATTCCAATCCTGAGACACTTCCTATAGCATGAGATGTGATATCTCACTGCTTATACCAAACCTGAGACCCTTCCTATAGCATGAGATGTGATATCCAACTCCTTCCCATTCCAATCCTGAGACCCTTCCTATAGCATGAGATATGATATCTCAATGCTTCTAATATCAAACTTGAGACCCTCCCTATAGCATGAGATGTGATATCCAAGTCCTTCCCATTCCAATCCTGAGACCCTTCCGATAGCATGAGATGTGATGTCTCAATGCTTCTAATACCAAACCTGAGATCCTTCCTATAACATGAGATGTGATATCCAACTCCTTCCCATTCCAATCCTGAGACCCTTCCTATAGCATGAGATGTGATATCTCAATGCTTATACCAAACCTGAGACCCTTCCTATAGCATGAGATGTGATATCCAACTCCTTCCCATTCCAATCCTGAGACCCTTCCTATAGCATGAGATGTGATATCTCAATGCCTCTAATACCAAACCTGAGATCCTTCCTCTAACATGAAATGTGATATCCAACTCCTTCCCATTCCAATCCTGAGACACTTCCTATAGCATGAGATGTGATATCTAAATGCTTCTAATACCAAACTTGAGACTCTTCCTATAACATGAGATGGGATATCCAACTCCTTCCCATTCCAATCCTTAGACCCTTCCTACAGCATGCAATATGATATCTCAATGATTCTAATAACAAACCTGAGACCCGTCCTATAACATGAGATGGGATATCCAACAGCTTCCCATTCCAATCCTGAGACACTTCCGATAGCAGAGATGTGATATCTCAATGCTTATACCAAACCTGAGACCCTTCCTATAACATGAGATGTGATATCCAACTCCTTCCCGTTCCAAACCTGAGACCCTTCCTATAGCATATGTGATATCCAACACATTCCCATTCCAAACATGAGACCCTTCCTATAGCAGGAATGTAATATCCAACTCCTTCCCATTCCAATCCTGAGACCATTCCTATAGCATGAGATGTGATATCTCAATGCTTCTAATACCAAACCTGAGATCCTTCCTATGACATGAGATGTGATATCCAATTCCTCCCCATTCCAAACCTGAGAACCTTCCTACAGCATGCGATGTGATATCTCAATGCTTCTAATACCAAACCTGAGACCAGTCCTATAACATGAGATTGGATATCCAACTCCTTCCCCTTCCAAACCTGAGACCCTTCCTATAGCATGAGATGTGATATCCAACTTCTTCCCATTCCAATCCTGAGACCCTTCCTATAACATGAGATGTGATGTCTCAATGCTTCTAATACCAAACCTGAGATCTTTCCTATAACATGAGATGTGATATCCAACTCCTTCCCATTCCAATCCTGAGACCCTTCCTATAGCATGAGATGTGCTATCTCAATGCTTATACCAAACCTGAGACCCTTCCTAAAGCTTGAAATGTGATATCCAACTCCTTCCCATTCCAATCCTGAGACCCTTCCTATAACATGAAATGTGATATCCAACTCCTTCCCATTCCAACCTGAGACCCTTCCTATAGCATGAGATGTGATATCTCAAGGCCTCTAATACCAAACCTGAGATCCTTCCTCTAACATGAAATGTGATATCCAACTCCTTCTCCTTCCAAACCTGAGAGCCTTCCTATAGCATGAGATATGATATCCAAGTCCTTCCCATTCCAATCCTGAGACCCTTCCTATAACATGAAATGTGATATCCAACTCCTTCCCATTCCAACCTGAGACCCTTCCTATAGCATGAGATGGGATATCCAACTCCTTCCAAATCCAATACTGATACCCTTCCAATAGCATGAGATGTGATATCCCAATGCTTCTATCAAACCTGAGAACCATACTATGGCATGAGATGTGATATCAAACTCCTTCCCATTCCAATCCTGAGACTCTTCCTATAGCTTGAGATGTGATATCCAACTCCTTCCCATTCCAATTCTGAGACCCTTCCTATACCATGAGACTTGATATCTCAATGCTTCTAATACCAAACCTGAGACCCGTCCTATAACATGAGATGTGATATCCAAATCTTTCCCCTTCCAAACCTTAGACCCTTCCTTTATCATGAGATGTGATATCCAACTCCTTCCCATTCCAATCCTGAGACCCTTCCGATATCATGAGATTTGTTATCTCAATGCTTCTAATATCAAAATTGAGACCCTCCCTATAGCATGAGATGGGATATCCAACTCCTTCCCATTCCAATCCTGAGACCCTTCCGATAGCAGAGATGTGATATCTTAATGCTTATACCAAATCTGAGACCCTTCCTATAGCATGAGATGTGATATCCAACTCCTTCCCATTCCAATCCTGAGACCCTTCCTATAGCATGAGATGTGATGTCTCAATGCTTCTAATACCAAACCTGAGATCCTTCCTATAACATGAGATGTGATATCCAACTCCTTCCCATTCCAATCCTGAGACCCTTCCTATAGCATGAGATGTGCTATCTCAATCCTTATACCAAACCTGAGACCCTTCCTAAAGCTTGAGATGTGATATCCAACTCCTTCCCATTCCAATCCTGAGACCCTTCCTATAGCATGAGATGTGATATCTCAAGGCCTCTAATACCAAACCTGAGATCCTTCCTCTAACATGAAATGTGATATCCAACTCCTTCCCCTTCCAAACCTGAGAGCCTTCCTATAGCATGAGATATGATATCCAAGTCCTTCCCATTCCAATCCTGAGACCCTTCCTATAACATGAAATGTGATATCCAACTCCTTCCCATTCCAACCTGAGACCCTTCCTATAGCATGAGATGGGATATCCAACTCCTTCGAAATCCAATACTGATACCCTTCCAATAGCATGAATTGTGATATCCCAATGCTTCTACCAAACCTGAGACCCATACTATGGCATGAGATGTGATATCAAACTCATTCCCATTCCAATCCTGAGACTCTTCCTATAGCTTGAGATGTGATATCCAACTCCTTCCCATTCCAATTCTGAGACCCTTCCTATGCCATGAGACTTGATATCTCAATGCTTCTAATACCAAACCTGAGACCCGTCCTATAACATGAGATGTGATATCCAAATCTTTCCCCTTCCAAACCTTAGACCCTTCCTTTATCATGAGATGTGATATCCAACTCCTTCCCATTCCAATCCTGAGACCCTTCCGATATCATGAGATTTGTTATCTCAATGCTTCTAATATCAAACTTGAGACCCTCCCTATAGCATGAGATGTGACATCCAAGTCCTCCCCATTCCAATCCTGAGACCCTTCCTATAGCATGAGATGTGATATCTCAATGCTTCTAATACCAAACCTGCGATCCTTCCAATAACATGAGATGTGATATCCAACTCCTTCCCATTCCAATCCTGAGACCCTTATGATAGCATGAGATGTGATATCTCAATGCCTCTAATACCAAACCTGATATACTTCCGATAGCATGAGATGTGATATCTCAATGCTTCTAATACCAAACCTGAGATCCTTCCTATAACATGAGATGTGATTTCCAAATCCTTCCCCTTCCAAACCTGAGACCCTCCATTTAGCATGAGATGTGATATACAACTCCTTCCCATTCCAATCCTGAGACCCTTCTGATAGCATGAGATGTGATATCTCAATGCCTCTAATACCAAACCTGAGATCCTATCTCTAACATGAAATGTGATATCCATCTCCTTCCCTTTCCAAACCTGAGGCCCTGCCTATAGCATGAGATGTGATATCCAAGTCCTTCCCATTCCAATCCTGAGACCCTTCCTATAGCATGTGATGTGATATCTCAATGCTTATACCAAACCTGAGACCCTTCCTATGGCATGAGATGTCATATACAACTCCTTCCCATTCCAATCCTGAGACCCTTCCTATAGCATGAGATGTGATATCTCAATGCTTATACCAAACCTGAGACCCTTCCTATAGCATGAGATGTGATATCCAACTTCTTCCCATTCCAATCCTGAGACCCTTCCTATAACATGAGATGTGATGTCTCAATGCTTCTAATACCAAACCTGAGATATTTCCTATAACATGAGATGTGATATCCAACTCCTTCCCATTCCAATCCTGAGACCCTTCCTATAGCATGAGATGTGATATCTCAATGCTTATACCAAACCTGAGATCCTTCCTCTAACATGAAATGTGATATCCAACTCCTTCCCCTTCCAAACCTGAGAGCCTTCCTATAGCATGAGATATGATATCCAAGTCCTTCCCATTCCAATCCTGAGACCCTTCCTATAACATGAAATGTGATATCCAACTCCTTCCCATTCCAACCTGAGACCCTTCCTATAGCATGAGATCGGATATCCAACTTCTTCCAAATCCAATACTGATACCCTTCCGATAGCATGAGATGTGATATCCCAATGCTTCTACCAAACCTGAGACCCATACTATGGCATGAGATGTGATATCAAACTCCTTCCCATTCCAATCCTGAGACCCTTCCTATAGCTTGAGGTGTGATATCCAACTCCTTCCCATTCCAATTCTGAGACCCTTCTTATACCATGAGACTTGATATCTCAATGCTTCTAATACCAAACCTGAGACCCGTCCTATAACATGAGATGTGATATCCAAATCCTTCCCCTTCCAAACCTTAGACCCTTCCTTTATCATGAGATGTGATATCCAACTCCTTCCCATTCCAATCCTGAGACCCTTCCGATATCATGAGATTTGTTATCTCAATGCTTCTAATATCAAACTTGAGACCCTCCCTACAGCATGAGATGTGAAATCCAAGTCCTTCCCATTCCAATCCTGAGACCCTTCCTATAGCATGAGATGTGATATCTCTATGCTTCTAATACCAAACCTGAGACCATTCCTATAACATGAGATGGGATATCCAACTCCTTCCCATTCCAATCCTGAGACCCTTCCGATAGCAGAGATGTGATATCTCAATGCTTATACCAAACCTGAGACCCTTCCTATGGCCTGAGATGTCATATACAACTCCTTCCCATTCCAATCCTGAGACCCTTCCTTTAGCATGAGATGTGATATCTCAATGCTTATACCAAATCTGAGACCCTTCCTACAGCATGAGATGTGATATCCAATTCCTTCCCATTCCAATCCTGAGACCCTTCCTATAGCATGAGATGTGATATCTCAATGCTTATACCAAACCTGAGAGCCTACCTATAGCATGAGATGTGATATCCAAGTCCATCCCATTCCAATCCTTAGACCCTTCCTACAGCATGCAATGTGATATCTCAATGATTCTAATACCAAACCAGAGACTCTTCCTATAACATGAGATGGGATATCCAACTCCTTCCCATTCCAATCCTGAGCCGCTTCCGATAGCAGAGATGTGATATCTCAATGCTTATACCAAACCTGAGACCCTTCCTATAACATGAGATGTGATATCCAACTGCTTCCCATTCCAAACATGAGACCCTTTCTATAGCAAGAAAGTAATATCCAACTCCTACCCATTCCAATCCTGAGACCCTTCCTATAGCAAGAGATGTGATATCCAAATCCTTCCCATTCCAATCCTGAGACCCTTCCTATAACATGAGATGTGATATCCAACTCCTTCCCATTCAAATCCTGAGACCCTTCCTATAGCATGAGAAGGGATATCCAACGCCTTCCCAATCCAATCCTGAGACCCTTCCGATAGCAGAGACGTGATATCTCAATGCTTCTACCATACCTGAGACCCTTCCTTTAGCATGAGATGTGATATCCAAATCCTTCACATTCCAATCCTGAGACCCTTCCTATAGCATGAGATGTGATATCTCAATGCTTCTCATACCAAACCTGAGATCCTTCCTATAACATGAGATGTGATATCCAATTCCTTCCCATTCCAAACCTGAGACCCTTCCTATTGGATGAGATGTGATATCCAACTCCTTCCCATTCCAACCCTGAGACCCTTCCTATAGCATGAGATGTGATGTCTCAATGCTTCTAATACCAAACCTGAGATCCTTCCTCTCAGGATTGGAATGGGAAGGACTTGGATATCACATCTCATGCTATAGGCAGGGCCTCAGGTTTGGAAAGGGAAGGAGATGGATTTCACATTTCATGTTAGAGATAGGATCTCAGGTTTGGTATTAGAGGCATTGAGATATCACATCTCATGCTATCAGAAGGGTCTCAGGATTGGAATGGGAAGGAGTTGTATATCACATCTCATGCTAAATGGAGGGTCTCAGGTTTGGAAGGGGAAGGATTTGGAAATCACATCTCATGTTATAGGAAGGATCTCAGGTTTGGTATTAGAAGCATTGAGATATCACATCTCATGCTATCGGAAGTATCTCAGGTTTGGTATTAGAGGCATTGAGATATCACATCTCATGCTATCATAAGGGTCTCAGGATTGGAATGGGAAGGAGTTGGATATCACATCTCATGTTATTGGAAGGATCGCAGGTTTGGTATTAGAAGCATTGAGACATCACATCTCATGCTATAGGAAGGGTCTCAGGATTGGAATGGGAAGGAGTTGGATATCACATCTCATGCTATAGGAAGGGTCTCAGATTTGGTATAAGCATTGAGATATCACATCTCATGCTATAGGAAGGGTCTCAGGATTGGATTGGGAAGGAGTTGTATATGACATCTCATGTTATAGGAAGGGTCTCAGGTTTGGTATTAGAAGCATTGAGATATCACATCTCATGCTATAGGAAGGGTCTCAGGATTGGAATGGGGAGGACTTGGATGTCACATCTCATGCTATAGGGAGGGTCTCAAGTTTGATATTAGAAGCATTGAGATAACAAATCTCATGATATCGGAAGGGTCTCAGGATTGGAATGGGAAGGAGTTGGATATCACATCACATGATAAAGGAAGGGTCTAAGGTTTGGAAGGGGAAAGATTTGGATATCACATCTCATGTTATAGGACGGGTCTCAGGTTTGGTATTAGAAGCATTGAGATATCAAGTCTCATGGCATAGGAAGGGTCTCAGAATTGGAATGGGAAGGAGTTGGATATCACATCTCAAGCTATAGGAAGAGTCTCAGGATTGGAATGGGAATGAGTTTGATATCACATCTCATGCCATAGTATGGGTCTCAGGTTTGGTAGAAGCATTGGGATATCACAATTCATGCTATTGGAAGGGTATCAGTATTGGATTTCGAAGGAGTTGGATATCCCATCTCATGCTATAGGAAGGGTCTCAGGTTGGAATGGGAAGGAGTTGGATATCACATTTCATGTTATAGGAAGGGTCTCAGGATTGGAATGGGAAGGACTTGGATATCATATCTCATGCTATAGGAAGGCTCTCAGGTTTGGAAGGGGAAGGAGTTGGATATCACATTTCATGTTAGAGGAAGGATCTCAGGTTTGGTATTAGAGGCCTTGAGATATCACATCTCATGCTATAGGAAGGGTGTCAGGATTGGAATGGGAAGGAGTTGGATATCACATCTCAAGCTTTAGGAAGGGTCTCAGGTTTGGTATAAGCATTGCGATAGCACATCTCATGATATAGGAAGGGTCTCAGGATTGGAATGGGAAGGAGTTGGATATCACATCTCATGTTATAGGAAAGATCTCAGGTTTGGTATTAGAAGCATTGAGACATCACATCTCATGTTATAGGAAGGGTCTCAGGATTGGAATGGGAAGAAGTTGGATATCACATCTCATGCTATAGGAAGGGTCTCAGGTTTGGAAGGGGAAGGAGTTGGATATCCAATCTCATGTTATAGGACTGGTCTCAGGTTTGGTATTAGAAGCATTGAGATATCACATCGCATGCTGTAGGAAGGTTCTCAGGTTTGGTATTAGAAGCATTGAGACATCACATCTCATGCTATAGGAAGGGTCTCAGGATTGGAATGGGAAGGAGTTGGATATCACATCTCATGTTATAGGAAGGATCTCAGGTTTGGTATTAGAAGCATTGAGACATCACATCTCATGCTATAGGAAGGGTCTCAGGATTGGAATGGGAAGGAGTTGGATATCACATCTCATGCTATAGGAAGGGTCTCACATTTGGTATAAGCATTGAGATATCACATCTCATGCTATAGGAAGGGTCTCAGGATTGGATTGGGAAGGAGTTGTATATGACATCTCAGGCCATAGGAAGGGTCTCAGGATTGGTATAAGCATTGAGATATCACATCTCTGCTATCGGAAGGGTCTCAGGATTGGAATGGGAAGGAATTGGATATCCCATCTCATGTTATAGGAAGGGTCTCAGGTTTGGTATTAGAAGCATTGAGATATCACATCTCATGCTATAGGAAGGGTCTCAGGATTGGAATGGGGAGGACTTGGATGTCACATCTCATGCTATAGGGAGTGTCTCAAGTTTGATATTAGAAGCATTGAGATAACAAATCTCATGATATCGGAAGGGTCTCAGGATTGGAATGGGAAGGAGTTGGATATCACATCTCATGATAAAGGAAGGGTCTAAGGTTTGGAAGGGGAAATATTTGGATATCACATCTCATGTTATAGGACGGGTCTCAGGTTTGGTATTAGAAGCATTGAGATATCAAGTCTCATGGCATAGGAAGGGTCTCAGAATTGGAATGTGAAGGAGTTGGATATCACATCTCAAGCTATAGGAAGAATCTCAGGATTGGAATGGGAAGGAGTTTGATATCACATCTCATGCCATAGTATGGGTCTCAGGTTTGGTAGAAGCATTGGGATATCACATCTCATGCTATTGGAAGGGTATCAGTATTGGATTTGGAAGGAGTTGGATATCACATTTCATGTTATAGGAAGGGTCTCAGGTTGGAATGGGAAGGAGTTGGATATCACATTTCATGTTATAGGAAGGGTCTCAGGATTGGAATGGGAAGGACTTGGATATCATATCTCATGCTATAGGAAGGCTCTCAGGTTTGGAAGGGGAAGGAGTTGGATATCACATTTCATGTTAGAGGAAGGATCTCAGGTTTGGTATTAGAGGCCTTGAGATATCACATCTCATGCTATAGGAAGGGTCTCAGGATTGGAATGGGAAGGAGTTGGATATCACATCTCAAGCTTTAGGAAGGGTCTCAGGTTTGGTATAAGCATTGAGATAGCACATCTCATGCTATAGGAAGGGTCTCAGGATTGGAATGGGAAGGAGTTGGATATCACATCTCATGTTATAGGAAGGATCTCAGGTTTGGTATTAGAAGCATTGAGACATCACATCTCATGCTATAGGAAGGGTCTCAGGATTGGAATGGGAAGGAGTTGGATATCACATCTCATGCTATAGGAAGGGTCTCAGATTTGGTATAAGCATTGAGATATCACATCTCTGCTATCGGAAGGGTCTCAGGATTGGAATGGGAAGGAGTTGGATATCCCATCTCATGCTATAGGGAGGGTCTCAATTTTGATATTAGAAGCATTGAGATAACAAATCTCATGATATCGGAAGGGTCTCAGGATTGGAATGGGAAGGAGTTGGATATCACATCTCATGATAAAGGAAGGGTCTAAGGTTTGGAAGGGGAAAGATTTGGATATCACATCTCATGTTATAGGACGGGTCTCAGGTTTGGTATTAGAAGCATTGAGATATCAAGTCTCATGGCATAGGAAGGGTCTCAGAATTGGAATGTGAAGGAGTTGGATATCCCATCTCAAGCTATAGGAAGAGTCTCAGGATTGGAATGGGAAGGAGTTTGATATCACATCTCATGCCATAGTATGGGTCTCAGGTTTGGTAGAAGCATTGGGATATCACATCTCATGCTATTGGAAGGGTATCAGTATTGGATTTGGAAGGAGTTGGATATCACATTTCATGTTATAGGAAGGGTCTCAGGTTGGAATGGGAAGGAGTTGGATATCACATTTCATGTTATAGGAAGGGTCTCAGGATTGGAATGGGAAGGACTTGGATATCATATCTCATGCTATAGGAAGGCTCTCAGGTTTGGAAGGGGAAGGAGTTGGATATCACATCTCATGTTATAGGAAGGATCTCAGGTTTGGTATTAGAAGCATTGAGACATCACATCTCATGCTATAGGAAGGGTCTCAGGATTGGAATGGGAAGGAGTTGGATATCACATCTCATGCTATAGGAAGGGTCTCAGATTTGGTATAAGCATTGAGATATCACATCTCTGCTATCGGAAGGGTCTCAGGATTGGAATGGGAAGGAGTTGGATATCACATCTCAAGCTTTAGGAAGGGTCTCAGGTTTGGTATAAGCATTGAGATAGCACATCTCATGCTATAGGAAGGGTCTCAGGATTGGAATGGGAAGGAGTTGGATATCACATCTCATGTTATAGGAAGGATCTCAGGATTGGAATGGGAAGGAGTTGGATATCACATCTCAAGCTTTAGGAAGGGTCTCAGGTTTGGTATAAGCATTGAGATAGCACATCTCATGCTATAGGAAGGGTCTCAGGATTGGAATGGGAAGGAGTTGGATATCACATCTCATGTTATAGGAAGGATCTCAGGTTTGGTATTAGAAGCATTGAGACATCACATCTCATGCTATAGGAAGGGTCTCAGGATTGGAATGGGAAGGAGTTGGATATCACATCTCATGCTATAGGAAGGGTCTCAGATTTGGTATAAGCATTGAGATATCACATCTCTGCTATCGGAAGGGTCTCAGGATTGGAATGGGAAGGAGTTGGATATCCCATCTCATGCTATAGGGAGGGTCTCAATTTTGATATTAGAAGCATTGAGATAACAAATCTCATGATATCGGAAGGGTCTCAGGATTGGAATGGGAAGGAGTTTGATATCACATCTCATGCCATAGTATGGTTCTCAGGTTTGATAGAAGCATTGGGATATCACATCTCATGCTATTGGAAGGGTATCAGTATTGGATTTGGAAGGAGTTGGATATCCCATCTCATGCTATAGGAAGGGTCTCAGGTTGGAATGGGAAGGAGTTGGATATCACATTTCATGTTATAGGAAGGGTCTCAGGATTGGAATGGGAAGGACTTGGATATCATATCTCATGCTATAGGAAGGCTCTCAGGTTTGGATGGAGAAGGAGTTGGATATCACATTTCATGTTAGAGGAAGGATCTCAGGTTTGGTATTAGAGGCCTTGAGATATCACATCTCATGCTATAGGAAGGGTCTCAGGTTGGAATGGGAAGGAGTTGGATATCACATTTCATGTTATAGGAAGGGTCTCAGGATTGGAATGGGAAGGAGTTGGATATCACATCTCAAGCTTTAGGAAGGGTCTCAGGTTTGGTATAAGCATTGAGATAGCACATCTCATGCTATGGGAAGGGTCTCAGGATTGGAATGGGAAGGAGTTGGATATCACATCTCATGTTATAGGAAAGATCTCAGGTTTGGTATTAGAAGCATTGAGACATCACATCTCATGTTATAGGAAGGGTCTCAGGATTGGAATGGGAAGAAGTTGGATATCACATCTCATGCTATAGGAAGGGTCTCAGGTTTGGAAGGGGAAGGAGTTGGATATCCAATCTCATGTTATAGGACTGGTCTCAGGTTTGGTATTAGAAGCATTGAGATATCACATCGCATGCTGTAGGAAGGTTCTCAGGTTTGGAATGGGGAGGAATTGGATATCACATCTCATGTCATAGGAAGGATCTCAGGTTTGGTATTAGAAGCATTGAGATATCACATCTCATGCTATAGGAATGGTCTCAGGATTGGAATGGGAAGGAGTTGGATATTACATTCCTGCTATAGGAAGGGTCTCATGTTTGGAATGGGAATGTGTTGGATATCACATATGCTATAGGAAGGGTCTCAGGTTTGGAACGGGAAGGAGTTGGATATCACATCTCATGTTATAGGAAGGGTCTCAGGTTTGGTATAAGCATTGAGATATCACATCTCTGCTATCGGAAGTGTCTCAGGATTGGAATGGGAAGCTGTTGGATATCCCATCTCATGTTATAGGACGGGTCTCAGGTTTGTTATTAGAATCATTGAGATATCATATTGCATGCTGTAGGAAGGGTCTAAGGATTGGAATGGGAAGGAGTTGGATATCCCATCTCATGTTATAGGAAGAGTCTCAAGTTTGGTATTAGAAGCATTTAGATATCACATCTCATGCTATAGGAAGTGTCTCAGGATTGGAATGGGAAGGAGTTGGATATCACATTTCATGTTAGAGGAAGGATCTCAGGTTTGGTATTAGAGGCATTGAGATATCACATCTCATGCTATAGGAAGGGTCTCAGGATTGGAATGGGAAGGAGTTGGATATCACATCTCATGCTATAGGAAGGGTCTCAGGTTTGGTATAAGCATTGAGATATCACATCTCATGCTATAGGAAGGGTCTCAGGATTGGAATGGGAAGGAGTTGGATATCACATCTCATGTTATAGGAAGGATCTCAGGTTTGGTATTAGAAGCATTGAGACATCACATCTCATGCTATCGGAAGGGTCTCAGGATTGGAATGGGAAGGACTTGGATATCACATCTCATGCTATAGGGAGGGTCTCAAGTTTGATATTAGAAGCATTGAGGTATCATATCTCATGCTATAGGAAGGGTCTCAGGATTGGAATGGGAAGGAGTTGGATATCACATCTCATGCTATAGGAAGGGTCTCAGGTTTGGTATAAGCAGTGAGATATCACATCTCATGCTATAGGAAGTGTCTCAGGATTGGAATGGGAAGGAGTTGGATATCACATCTCATGTTATAGGAAGGATCTCAGGTTTGGTATAAGCATTGAGATATCACATCTCTACTATCGGAAGGGTCTCAGGATTGGAATGGGAAGGAGTTGGATATTCCCATCTCATGTTATAGGAAGGGTCTCAGGTTTGGTATTAGAAGCATTGAGATATCACATCTCATGCTATAGGAAGGGTCTCAGGATTGGAATGGGAAGGAGTTGGATATCACATCTCATGCTATAAGGAGGGTCTCAAGTTTGATATTAGAAGCATTGAGATATCACATCTCATGATATCGGAAGGGTCTCAAGGATGGAATGGGAAGGAGTTGGATATCACATCTCATGATAAAGGAAGTGTCTAAGGTTTGGAAGGGGAAGGAGTTTGATATCACATCTCATGCCATAGTATTGGTCTCAGGTTTGGTAGAAGCATTGGGATATCACATCTCATGCTATCGGAAGGGTATCAGGATTGGATTTGGAAGGAGTTGGATATCCCATCTCATGCTATAGGAAGGGTCTCAGGTTGGAATGGGAAGGAGTTGGATATCACATCTCATGTTATAGGAAGGGTCTCAGGATTGGAATTAGAAGGACTTGGATATCACATCTCATGCTATAGGAAGGCTCTCAGGTTTGGAAGGGGAAAGAGTTGGATATCACATTTCATGTTAGAGGTAGGATCTCAGGTTTGGTATTAGAGGCATTGAGATATCACATCTCATGCTATCAGAAGAGTCTCAGGATTGGAATGGGAAGGAGTTGGATATCACATCTCATGCTAAAGGGAGGGTCTCAGGTTTGGAAGGGGAAGGATTTGGATATCACATCTCATGTTATAGGAAGGATCTCAGGTTTGGTATTAGAAGCATTGAGATATCACATCTCATGCTATCGGAAGGATCTCAGGTTTGGTATAGAAGCATTGAGATATCACATCTCATGCTATCAGAAGGTTCTCAGGATTGGAATGGGAAGGAGTTGGATATCACATCTCATGCTAAAGGGAGGGTCTCAGGTTTGGAAGGGGAAGGATTTGGATATCATATCTCATGTTATCAGAAGGATCTCAGGTTTGGTATTAGAAGTATTGAGATATCACATCTCATGCTATAGGAAGGGTCTCAGGATTGGAATGGGAAGGAGTTGGTTATCACATCTCATGCTAAAGGAAGGGTCTCAGGTTTGGTAGAAGCATTGAGATATCACATCTCATGCTATAGGAAGGGTCTCAGGATTGGAATGGGAAGGACTTAGATATCAAATATCATGCTATAGGGAGGGTCTCAGTTTTGATATTAGAAGCATTGAGATATCACATCTCATGCTATCAGAAGGGTCTCAGGATTGGAATGGGAAGGAGCTGGATATCACATCTCATGCTAAAGGAAGGATCTCAGGTTTGGAACGGGAAGGAGTTGGATATCACATGTCATGTTATAGGAAGGGTCTCAGGTTTGGTATAAGCATTGAGATATCACATCTCTGCTATCGGAAGTGTCTCAGAATTGGAATGGGAAGGACTTGGATATCACATCTCATGCTATAGATAGGCTCTCAGGTTTGGAAAGGGAAGGAGTTGGATATCACATTTCATGTTAGAGGAAGGATCTCAGGTTTGGTATTAGAGGCATTGAGATATCAGATCTCAGGCTATAGGAAGGGTCTCAGGATTGGAATGGGAAGGAGTTGGATATCAAATCTCATGCTAGAGGAAGGGTCTCAGGTTTGGTATAAGCATTGAGATATCACATCTCGTGCTATAGGAAGGGTCTCAGGATTGGAATGGGAAGGAGTTGTATATGACATCTCATGCCGTAGGAAGGGTCTCAGGTTTGGTATAAGCATTGAGATATCACATCTCTGCTATCGAAAGGGTCTTAGGATTGGAATGGGAAGGAGTTGGATATCCCATCTCATGTTATAGGAAGAGTCTCAGGTTTGGTATTAGAAGCATTGAGATATCCCATCTCATGATATAGGAAGGGTCTCAGTTTAGAATGGGAAGGAGTTGGATATCACATTTCATGTTATAGGAAGGGTCTCAGGATTGGAATGGGAAGGACTTGGATATCATATCCCATGCTATAGGAAGGCTCTCAGGTTTGGAAGGGGAAGGAGTTGGATATCACATTTCATGTTAGAGGAAGGATCTCAGGTTTGGTATTAGAGGCCTTGAGATATCACATCTCATGCTATAGGAAGGGTCTCAGGATTGGAATGGGAAGGAGTTGGATATCACATCTCAAGCTATAGGAACGGTCTCAGGTTTGGTATAAGCATTGTGATATCACATCTCATGCTATAGGAAGGGTCTCAGGATTGGAATGGGAAGGAGTTGGATATCACATCTCATGTTATAGGAAAGATCTCAGGTTTGGTATTAGAAGCATTGAGACATCACATCTCATGTTATAGGAAGGGTCTCAGGATTGGAATGGGAAGGAGTTGTATATGACATCTCATGCCATAGGAAGGGTCTCAGGTTTGGTATAAGCATTGAGATATCACATCACATGCTATAGGAAGGGTCTCAGGATTGGAATGGGAAGGACTTGGATATCACATCTCATGCTATAGGCAGGGTCTCAGGTTTGGAAAGGGAATGAGATGGATATCACATTTCATGTTAGAGGTAGGATCTCAGGTTTGGTATTAGAGGCATTGAGATATCACATCTCATGCTATAGGAAGGGTCTCAGGTTTGGTATTAGAAGCATTGAGATATCACATCTCATGCTTTCATAAGGGTCTCAGGATTGGAATGGGAAGGAGTTGGATATCACATCTGATGTTATAGGAAGGATCTCAGGTTTGGTATTAGAAGCATTGAGACATCACATCTCATGCTATAGGAAGGGTCTCAGGATTGGAATGGGAAGGAGTTGGATATCACATCTCATGCTATAGGAAGGGTCTCAGATTTGGTATAAGCATTGAGATATCACATCTCATGCTATAGGAAGGGTCTCAGGATTGGAATGGGAAGGAGTTGTATATGACATCTCAGGCCATAGGAAGGGTCTCAGGTTTGGTATAAGCATTGAGATATCACATCTCTGCTATCGGAAGGGTCTCAGGATTGGAATGGGAAGGAATTGGATATCACATCTCATGTTATAGGAAGGATCTCAGGTTTGGTATTAGAAGCATTGAGATATCCCTTCTCATGCTATAGGAAGGGTCTCAGGATTGGAATGTGAAGGATTTGGATATCACATCTCATGCTAAAGGAAGGGTCTCAGGTTTGGTAGAAGCATTGAGATATCACGTCTCTGCTATCGGAAGGGTCTCAGGATTGGATTGGGAAGGAGTTGGATATCCCTTCTCATGCTATAGGAAGGGTCTCAGGTTTGGTATAAGCATTGAGATATCACATCTCTGCTATCGGAAGGGTCTCAGGATTGGATTGGGAAGGAGTTGGATATCCCTTCTCATGCTATAGGAAGTGTCTCAGGTTGGAATGGGAAGGAGTTGGATATCACATCTCATGTTATAGGAAGGGTCTCAGGATTGGAATGGGAAGGATTTGGATATCACATCTCTTGCTATAGGAAGGGTCTCAGGATTGGAATGGGTAGGAGTTGGATATTACTTTCTTGCTATAGGAAGGGTCTCATGTTTGGAATGGGAAGAAGTTGGATATCACATATGCTATAGTTAGTGTCTCAGGTTTGGAACGGGAAGGAGTTGGATATCACATCTCATGTTATAGGAAGGGTCTCAGGTTTGGTATAAGCATTGAGATATCACATCTCTGCTATCGGAAGTGGCTCAGGATTGGAATGGGAAGGAGTTGGATATCCCATCTCATGTTATAGGACGAGTCTCTGGTTTGGTATTAGAATCATTGAGATATCACATCGCATGCTGTAGGAAGGGTCTAAGGATTGGAATGGGATGGACTTGGATATCACATCTCATGCTATAGATAGGCTCTTAGGTTTGGAAAGGGAAGGAGTTGGATATCACATTTCATGTTAGAGGAAGGATCTCAGGTTTGGTATTAGAAGCATTGAGATATCACATCTCATGCTATAGGAAGGGTCTCAGGATTGGAATGGGAAGGAGCTGGATATCACATCTCATGCTAAAGGAAGGGTCTCAGGTTTGGAACGGGAAGGATTTGAATATCACATCTCATGTTATAGGAAGGTTCTCAGGTTTGGTATAAGCATTGAGATATCACATCTCTGCTATCGGAAGTGTCTCAGGATTGGAATGGAAAGGAGTTGGATATCCCTTCTCATGCTATAGGAAGGGTCTCAGGTTTGGTATAAGCATTGAGATATCACATCTCTGCTATCGGAAGGGTCTCAGGATTGGAATGGGAAGGAGCTGGATATCACATCTCATGCTAAAGGAAGGGTCTCAGGTTTGGAACGGGAAGGATTTGAATATCACATCTCATGTTATAGGAAGGTTCTCAGGTTTGGTATAAGCATTGAGATATCACGTCTCTGCTATCGGAAGGGTCTCAGGATTGGATTGGGAAGGAGTTGGATATCCCTTCTCATGCTATAGGAAGGGTCTCAGGTTTGGTATAAGCATTGAGATATCACATCTCTGCTATCGGAAGGGTCTCAGGATTGGATTGGGAAGGAGTTGGATATCCCTTCTCATGCTATAGGAAGTGTCTCAGGTTGGAATGGGAAGGAGTTGGATATCACATCTCATGTTATAGGAAGGGTCTCAGGATTGGAATGGGAAGGATTTGGATATCACATCTCTTGCTATAGGAAGGGTCTCAGGATTGGAATGGGTAGGAGTTGGATATTACTTTCTTGCTATAGGAAGGGTCTCATGTTTGGAATGGGAAGGAGTTGGATATCACATATGCTATAGTTAGTGTCTCAGGTTTGGAACGGGAAGGAGTTGGATATCACATCTCATGTTATAGGAAGGGTCTCAGGTTTGGTATAAGCATTGAGATATCACATCTCTGCTATCGGAAGTGGCTCAGGATTGGAATGGGAAGGAGTTGGATAGCCCATCTCATGTTATAGGACGAGTCTCTGGTTTGGTATTAGAATCATTGAGATATCACATCGCATGCTGTAGGAAGGGTCTAAGGATTGGAATGGGATGGACTTGGATATCACATCTCATGCTATAGATAGGCTCTTAGGTTTGGAAAGGGAAGGAGTTGGATATCACATTTCATGTTAGAGGAAGGATCTCAGGTTTGATATTAGAAGCATTGAGATATCACATCTCATGCTATAGGAAGGGTCTCAGGATTGGAATGGGAAGGAGCTGGATATCACATCTCATGCTAAAGGAAGGGTCTCAGGTTTGGAACGGGAAGGATTTGAATATCACATCTCATGTTATAGGAAGGTTCTCAGGTTTGGTATAAGCATTGAGATATCACATCTCTGCTATCGGAAGTGTCTCAGGATTGGAATGGAAAGGAGTTGGATATCCCATCTCATGTTATAGGACGGGTCTCAGGTTTGTTATTAGAATCATTGAGATATCATATTGCATGCTGTAGGAAGGGTCTAAGGGTTGGAATGGGAAGGACTTGGATATCACATCTCATGCTATAGGAAGGGTCTCAGGTTTGGTATAAGCATTGAGATATCACATCTCATGCTTTAGGACGGGTCTCAGGATTGGAATGGAAGGAGTTGGATATCACATCTCATGTTATAGGAAGGATCTCAGGTTTGGTATTAGAAGCATTGAGACATCACATCTCATGCTGTAGGAAGGGTCTCAGGGTTGGAATGGGAAGGAGTTGGATATCACATCTCATCCAATAGGAAGGGTCTCAGGTTTGGAATGGGAAGGAATTGGATATCACATCTCATGTTATAGGAAGGATCTCAGGTTTGGTATTAGAAGCATTGAGATATCACATCTCATGCTATAGGAAGGGTCTCAGGATTGGAATGTGAAGGATTTGGATATCACATCTCATGCTAAAGGAAGGGTCTCAGGTTTGGTAGAAGCATTGAGATATCACGTCTCTGCTATCGGAAGGGTCTCAGGATTGGATTGGGAAGGAGTTGGATATCCCTTCTCATGCTATAGGAAGGGTCTCAGGATTTGAATGGCAAGGAGTTGGATATCACATCTCATGCCATAGGAAGGGTCTCAGGTTTGGTATAAGCATTGAGATATCACATCTCTGCTATCGGAAGGGTCTCAGGATTGGATTGGGAAGGAGTTGGATATCCCTTCTCATGCTATAGGAAGTGTCTCAGGTTGGAATGGTAAGGAGTTGGATATCACATCTCATGTTATAGGAAGGGTCTCAGGATTGGAATGGGAAGGATTTGGATATCACATCTCTTGCTATAGGAAGGGTCTCAGGATTGGAATGGGTAGGAGTTGGATATTACTTTCTTGCTATAGGAAGGGTCTCATGTTTGGAATGGGAAGGAGTTGGATATCACATATGCTATAGTTAGTGTCTCAGGTTTGGAACGGGAAGGAGTTGGATATCACATCTCATGTTATAGGAAGGGTCTCAGGTTTGGTATAAGCATTGAGATATCACATCTCTGCTATCGGAAGCGGCTCAGGATTGGAATGGGAAGGAGTTGGATATCCCATCTCATGTTATAGGAAGAGTCTCTGGTTTGGTATTAGAATCATTGAGATATCACATCGCATGCTGTTGGAAGGGTCTAAGGATTGGAATGGGATGGACTTGGACATCACATCTCATGCTATAGGTAGGCTCTCAGGTTTGGTATAAGCATTGAGGTATCACATCTCATGCTATAGGAAGGGTCTCAGGATTGGAATGGGAAGGATTTGGATATCACATCTCATGCTATAGGAAGGATCTCAGATTTGGTATAAGCATTGAGATATCACATCTCATGCTAAAGGAAGGGTCTCAGGTTTGGAAAGTGAAGGAGTTGGATATCACATTTCATGTTAGAGGAAGGATCTCAGGTTTGGTATTAGAAGCATTGAGATATCACATCTCATGCTATAGGACGGGTCTCAGGATTGGAATGGAAGGAGTTGGATATCACATCTCATGCTATAGGAAGGGTCTCAGGTTTGGTATAAGCATTGAGATATCACATCTCATGCTATAGGACGGGTCTCAGGATTGGAATGGAAGGAGTTGGATATCACATCTCATGTTATAGGAAGGATCTCAGGTTTGGTATTAGATGCATTGAGACATCACATCTCATGCTATAGGAAGGGTCTCAGGGTTGGAATGGGAAGGAGTTGGATATCACATCTCATCCAATAGGAAGGGTCTCAGGTTTGGAATGGGAAGGAATTGGATATCACATCTCATGTTATAGGAAGAATCTCAGGTTTGGTATTAGAAGCATTGAGATATCACATCTCATGCTATAGGAAGGGTCTCAGGATTGGAATGTGAAGGATTTGGATACCACATCTCATGCTAAAGGAAGGGTCTCAGGTTTGGTAGAAGCATTGAGATATCACGTTTCTGCTATCGGAAGGGTCTCAGGATTGGATTGGGAAGGAGTTGGATATCCCTTCTCATGCTATAGGAAGGGTCTCAGGATTTGAATGGGAAGGAGTTGGATATCACATCTCATGTTATAGGAAGGGTCTCAGGATTGGAATGGGAAGGATTTGGATATCACATCTCTTGCTATAGGAAGGGTCTCAGGATTGGAATGGGTAGGAGTTGGATATTACTTTCTTGCTATAGGAAGGGTCTCATGTTTGGAATGGGAAGCAGTTGGATATCACATATGCTATAGTTAGTGTCTCAGGTTTGGAACGGGAAGGAGTTGGATATCCCATCTCATGTTATAGGAAGAGTCTCTGGTTTGGTATTAGAATCATTGAGATATCACATCGCATGCTGTAGGAAGGGTCTAAGGATTGGAATGGGATGGACTTGGATATCACATCTCATGCTATAGGTAGGCTCTCAGGTTTGGTATAAGCATTGAGATATCACATCTCATGCTATAGGAAGGGTCTCAGGATTGGAATGGGAAGGAATTGGATATCACATCTCATGCTATAGGAAGGGTCTCAGATTTGGTATAAGCATTGAGATATCACATCTCATGCTAAAGAAAGGGTCTCAGGATTGGAATGGGAAGGAGTTGTATATGACATCTCAGGCCATAGGAAGGGTCTCAGGTTTGGTATAAGCATTGAGATATCACATCTCTGCTATCGGAAGGGTCTCAGGATTGGAATTGGAAGGACTTGGCTATCATATTATAGGATGTCCCGGGAGGATAGCACAGCGGCAGCGTGCGCGTCTTGGAAGCAAGACGACACAAAGCAACAACAGGTTCGATCCCCGGGTCCGCGCTTAGAAACCTCTGAGTGTTTAAGCGCGTTATAAATACGTAACTAAGACAAAAAAAATCTGTGTTTCCTCTGTAACAGCGCCTCGATGCCTCATGGGCTGCAAGTGCGCTTAACAAATGCAAATAAAATAAATAAATAAAATATCTCATGCTATAGGAAGGCTCTCAGGTTTGGAAGGGGAAAGAGTTGGATATCACATTTCATGTTAGAGGAAGGATCTCAGGTTTGGTATTAGAGGCCTTGAGATATCACATCTAATGCTATAGGAAGGGTCTCAGGATTGGAATGGGAAGGAGTTGGATATCACATCTCATGCTATAGGAAGGGTCTCAGATTTGGTATAAGCATTGAGATATCACATCTCATGCTATAGGAAGTGTCTCAGGATTGGAATGGGAAGGTGTTGGATATCACATCTCATGTTATAGGTAGGATCTCAGGTTTGGTATAAGCATTGAGATATCACATCTCTGCTATCGGAAGGGTCTCAGGATTGGAATGGGAAGGAGTTGGATATTCCCATCTCATGATATAGGAAGGGTCCCAGGATGGAATGGGAAGGAGTAGGATATCACATTTCATGTTATAGGAAGGGTCTCAGGATTGGAATGGGAAGGATTTGGATATCATATCTCATGCTATAGGAAGGCTCTCAGGTTTGGGAGGGGAAAGAGTTGGATATCACATTTCATGTTAGAGGAAGGATCTCAGGTTTGGTATTAGAGGCCTTGAGATATCACATCTCATGCTATAGGAAGGGTCTCAGGATTGGAATGGGAAGGAGTTGGCTATCACATCTCATGTTATAGGAAAGATCTCAGGTTTGGTATTAGAAGCATTGAGACATCACATCTCATGTTATAGGAAGGGTCTCAGGATTGGAATGGGAAGAAGTTGGATATCACATCTCATGCTATAGGAAGGGTCTCAGGTTTGGTATAAGCATTGAGATATCACATCTCATGCTATAGGAAGGGTCTCAGGATTGGAATGGGAAGGAGTTGTATATGACATCTCATGCCATAGGAAGGGTCTCAGGTTTGGTATAAGCATTGAGATATCACATCACATGCTATAGGAAGGGTCTCAGGATTGGAATGGGAAGGACTTGGATATCACATCTCATGCTATAGGCAGGGTCTCAGGTTTGGAAAGGGAAGGAGATGGATATCACATTTCATGTTAGAGGTGAGGTAGGATCTCAGGTTTGGAATTAGAGGCATTGAGATATCACATCTCATGCTATCAGAAGGGTCTCAGGATTGGAATGGGAAGGAGTTGGATATCACATCTCATGCTAAAGGGAGGGTCTCAGGTTTGGAAGGGGGAGGATTTGGAAATCACATCTCATGTTATAGGAAGAATCTCAGGTTTGGTATTAGAAGCATTGAGATATCACATCTCATGCTATAGGAAGGGTCTCAGGATTGGAATGTGAAGGATTTGGATATCACATCTCATGCTAAAGGAAGGGTCTCAGGTTTGGTAGAAGCATTGAGATATCACGTTTCTGCTATCGGAAGGGTCTCAGGATTGGATTGGGAAGGAGTTGGATATCCCTTCTCATGCTATAGGAAGGGTCTCAGGATTTGAATGGGAAGGAGTTGGATATCACATCTCATGTTATAGGAAGGGTCTCAGGATTGGAATGGGAAGGATTTGGATATCACATCTCTTGCTATAGGAAGGGTCTCAGGATTGGAATGGGTAGGAGTTGGATATTACTTTCTTGCTATAGGAAGGGTCTCATGTTTGGAATGGGAAGCAGTTGGATATCACATATGCTATAGTTAGTGTCTCAGGTTTGGAACGGGAAGGAGTTGGATATCCCATCTCATGTTATAGGAAGAGTCTCTGGTTTGGTATTAGAATCATTGAGATATCACATCGCATGCTGTAGGAAGGGTCTAAGGATTGGAATGGGATGGACTTGGATATCACATCTCATGCTATAGGTAGGCTCTCAGGTTTGGTATAAGCATTGAGATATCACATCTCATGCTATAGGAAGGGTCTCAGGATTGGAATGGGAAGGAATTGGATATCACATCTCATGCTATAGGAAGGGTCTCAGATTTGGTATAAGCATTGAGATATCACATCTCATGCTAAAGAAAGGGTCTCAGGATTGGAATGGGAAGGAGTTGTATATGACATCTCAGGCCATAGGAAGGGTCTCAGGTTTGGTATAAGCATTGAGATATCACTTCTCTGCTATCGGAAGGGTCTCAGGATTGGAATTGGAAGGACTTGGCTATCATATTATAGAATGTCCCGGGAGGATAGCACAGCGGCAGCGTGCGCGTCTTGGAAGCAAGACGACACAAAGCAACAACAGGTTCGATCCCCGGGTCCGCGCTTAGAAACCTCCGAGTGTTTAAGCGCGTTATAAATACGTAACTAAGACAAAAAAAATCTGTGTTTCCTCTGTAACAGCGCCTCGATGCCTCATGGGCTGCAAGTGCGCTTAACAAATGCAAATAAAATAAATAAATAAAATATCTCATGCTATAGGAAGGCTCTCAGGTTTGGAAGGGGAAAGAGTTGGATATCACATTTCATGTTAGAGGAAGGATCTCAGGTTTGGTATTAGAGGCCTTGAGATATCACATCTCATGCTATAGGAAGGGTCTCAGGATTGGAATGGGAAGGAGTTGGATATCACATCTCATGCTATAGGAAAAGGGTCTCAGATTTGGTATAAGCATTGAGATATCACATCTCATGCTATAGGAAGTGTCTCAGGATTGGAATGGGAAGGAGTTGGATATCACATCTCATGTTATAGGAAGGATCTCAGGTTTGGTATAAGCATTGAGATATCACATCTCTGCTATCGGAAGGGTCTCAGGATTGGAATGGGAAGGAGTTGGATATTCCCATCTCATGTTATAGGAAGGGTCTCAGGTTTGGTATTAGAAGCATTGAGATATCCCATCTCATGATATAGGAAGGGTCCCAGGATGGAATGGGAAGGAGTAGGATATCACATTTCATGTTATAGGAAGGGTCTCAGGATTGGAATGGGAAGGATTTGGATATCATATCTCATGCTATAGGAAGGCTCTCAGGTTTGGGAGGGGAAAGAGTTGGATATCACATTTCATGTTAGAGGAAGGATCTCAGGTTTGGTATTAGAGGCCTTGAGATATCACATCTCATGCTATAGGAAGGGTCTCAGGATTGGAATGGGAAGGAGTTGGATATCACATCTCATGTTATAGGAAAGATCTCAGGTTTGGTATTAGAAGCATTGAGACATCACATCTCATGTTATAGGAAGGGTCTCAGGATTGGAATGGGAAGAAGTTGGATATCACATCTCATGCTATAGGAAGGGTCTCAGGTTTGGTATAAGCATTCAGATATCACATCTCATGCTATAGGAAGGGTCTCAGGATTGGAATGGGAAGGAGTTGTATATGACATCTCATGCCATAGGAAGGGTCTCAGGTTTGGTATAAGCATTGAGATATCACATCACATGCTATAGGAAGGGTCTCAGGATTGGAATGGGAAGGACTTGGATATCACATCTCATGCTATAGGCAGGGTCTCAGGTTTGGAAAGGGAAGGAGATGGATATCACATTTCATGTTAGAGGTAGGATCTCAGGTTTGGAATTAGAGGCATTGAGATATCACATCTCATGCTATCAGAAGGGTCTCAGGATTGGAATGGGAAGGAGTTGGATATCACATCTCATGCTAAAGGGAGGGTCTCAGGTTTGGAAGGGGGAGGATTTGGAAATCACATCTCATGTTATAGGAAGGATCTCAGGTTTGGTATTAGAAGCATTGAGATATCACATCTCATGCTATCGGAAGTATCTCAGGTTTGGTATTAGAGGCATTGAGATATCACATCTCATGCTATCATAAGGCTCTCAGGATTGGAATGAGAAGGAGTTGGATATCACATCTCATGTTATAGGAAGGATCTCAGGTTTGGTATTAGAAGCATTGAGACATCACATCTCATGCTATAGGAAGGGTCTCAGGATTGGAATGGGAAGGAGTTGGATATCACATCTCATGCTATAGGAAGGGTCTCAGATTTGGTATAAGCATTGAGATATCACATCTCATGCTATAGGAAGGGTCTCAGGATTGGAATGGGAAGGAGTTGTATATGACATCTCAGGCCATAGGAAGGGTCTCAGGTTTGGTATAAGCATTGAGATATCACATCTCTGCTATCGGAAGGGTCTCAGGATTGGAATGGGAATGAGTTGGATATCCCATCTCATGTTATAGGAAGAGTCTCAGGTTTGGTATTAGAAGCATTGAGATATCCCATCTCATGCTATAGGAAGGGTCTCAGGTTGGAATGGGAAGGAGTTGGATATCACATTTCATGTTATAGGAAGGGTCTCAGGATTGGAATTGGAAGGACTTGGCTATCATATCTCATGCTATAGGAAGGCTCTCAGGTTTGGAAGGGGAAGGAGTTGGATATCACATTTCATGTTAGAGGAACGATCTCAGGTTTGGCATTAGAGGCCTTGAGATATCACATCTCATGCTATAGGAAGGGTCTCAGGATTGGAATGGGAAGGAGTTGGATATCACATCTCAAGCTAAAGGGACGGTCTCAGGTTTGGTATAAGCATTGTGATATCACATCTCATGCTATAGGAAGGGTCTCAGGATTGGAATGGGAAGGAGTTGGATATCACATCTCATGTTATAGGAAAGATCTCAGGTTTGGTATTAGAAGCATTGCGACATCACATCTCATGTTATAGGAAGGGTCTCAGGATTGGAATGGGAAGAAGTTGGATATCACATCTCATGCTATAAGAAGGGTCTCAGGTTTGGTATAAGCATTGAGATATCACATCTCATGCTATAGGAAGGGTCTCAGGTTTGGAATGGGAAGGACTTAGATATCACATATCATGCTATAGGGCGGGTCTCAGTTTTGATATTAGAAGCATTGAGATATCACATCTCATGCTATCGGAAGTGTCTCAGGATTGGAATGGGAAGGAGCTGGATATCACATCTCATGCTAAAGGAAGGGTCTCAGGTTTGGAACGGGAAGGAGTTGGATATCACATCTCATGTTATAGGAAGGGTCTCAGGTTTGGTATAAGCATTGAGATATCACATCTCTGCTATCGGAAGTGTCTCAGGATTGGAATGGGAAGGACTTGGATATCACATCTCATGCTATAGATAGGCTCTCAGGTTTGGAAAGGGAAGGAGTTGGATATCACATTTCATGTTAGAGGAAGGATCTCAGGTTTGGTATTAGAGGCATTGAGATATCACATCTCAGGCTATAGGAAGGGTCTCAGGATTGGAATGGGAAGGAGTTGGATATCACATCTCATGCTAAAGGAAGGGTCTCAGGATTGGAATGGGAAGGAGTTGGATATCACATCTCATGCTATAGGAAGGGTCTCAGGTTTGGTATAAGCATTGAGATATCACATCTCGTGCTATAGGAAGGGTCTCAGGATTGGAATGGGAAGGAGTTGTATATGACATCTCATGCTATAGACAGGGTCTCAGGTTTGGAAAGGGAAGGAGTTGGATATCACATCTCATGCTAAAGGGAGGGTCTCAGGTTTGGAAGGGGAAGGATTTGGAAATCACATCTCATGTTATAGGAAGGATCTCAGGTTTGGTATTAGAATCATTGAGATATCACATCTCATGCTATCATAAGGGTCTCAGGATTGGAATCGGAAGGAGTTGGATATCACATCTCATGTTATAGGAAGGATCTCAGGTTTGGTATTAGAAGCATTGAGACATCACATCTCATGCTATAGGAAGGGTCTCAGGATTGGAATGGGAAGGAGTTGGATATCACATCTCATGCTAAAGGGAGGGTCTCAGGTTTGGAAGGGGAAGGATTTGGAAATCACATCTCATGTTATAGGAAGGATCTCAGGTTTGGTATTAGAATCATTGAGATATCACATCTCATGCTATCATAAGGGTCTCAGGATTGGAATCGGAAGGAGTTGGATATCACATCTCATGTTATAGGAAGGATCTCAGGTTTGGTATTAGAAGCATTGAGACATCACATCTCATGCTATAGGAAGGGTCTCAGGATTGGAATGGGAAGGAGTTGGATATCACATCTCATGCTATAGGAAGGGTCTCAGATTTGGTATAAGCATTGAGATATCACATCTCATGCTATAGGAAGGGTCTCAGGATTGGAATGGGAAGCAGTTGGATATCACATCTCAGGCCATAGGAAGGGTCTCAGGTTTGGTATAAGCATTGAGATATCACATCTCTGCTATCGGAAGGGTCTCAGGATTGGAATGGGAAGGAGTTGGATATCCCATCTCATGTTATAGGAAGAGTCTCAGGTTTGGTATTAGAAGCATTGAGATATCCCATCTCATGCTATAGGAAGGGTCTCAGGTTGGAATGGGAAGGAGTTGGATATCACATTTCATGTTATAGGAAGGGTCTCAGGATTGGAATTGGAAGGACTTGGCTATCATAGCTCATGCTATAGGAAGGCTCTCAGGTTTGGAAGGGGAAGGAGTTGGATATCACATTTCATGTTAGAGGAACGATCTCAGGTTTGGTATTAGAGGCCTTGAGATATCACATCTCATGCTATAGGAAGGGTCTCAGGATTGGAATGGGAAGGAGTTGGATATCACATCTCATGTTATAGGAAAGATCTCAGGTTTGGTATTAGAAGCATTGAGACATCACATCTCATGTTATAGGAATGGTCTCAGGATTGGAATGGGAAGAAGTTGGATATCACATCTCATGCTATAGGAAGGGTCTCAGGTTTGGTATAAGCATTGAGATATCACATCTCATGCTATAGGAAGGGTCTCAGGATTGGAATGGGAAGGAGTTGTATATGACATCTCATGCCATAGGAAGGGTCTCAGGTTTGGTATAAGCATTGAGATATCACATCACATGCTATAGGAAGGGTCTCAGGATTGTAATGGGAAGGACTTGGATATCACATCTCATGCTATAGGCAGGGTCTCAGGTTTGGAAAGGGAAGGAGATGGATATCACATTTCATGTTAGAGGTAGGATCTCAGGTTTGGTATTAGAGGCATTGAAATATCACATCTCATGCTATCAGAAGGGTCTCAGGATTGGAATGGGAAGGAGTTGGATATCACATCTCATGCTAAAGGGAGGGTCTCAGGTTTGGAAGGGGAAGGATTTGGAAATCACATCTCATGTTATAGGAAGGATCTCAGGTTTGGTATTAGAAGCATTGAGATATCACATCTCATGCTATCGGAAGTATCTCAGATTTGTTATTAGAGGCATTGAGATATCACATCTCATGCTATCATAAGGGTCTCAGGATTGGAATGGGAAGGAGTTGGATATCACATCTCATGTTATAGGAAGGATCTCAGGTTTGGTATTAGAAGCATTGAGACATCACATCTCATGCTATAGGAAGGGTCTCAGGATTGGAATGGGAAGGAGTTGGATATCACATCTCATGCTATAGGAAGGGTCTCAGATTTGGTATAAGCATTGAGATATCACATCTCATGCTATAGGAACGGTCTCAGGATTGGAATGGGAAGGAGTTGTATATGACATCTCAGGCCATAGGAAGGGTCTCAGGTTTGGTATAAGCATTGAGATATCACATCTCTGCTATCGGAAGGGTCACAGGATTGGAATGGGAAGGAGTTGGATATCCCATCTCATGTTATAGGAAGGGTCTCAGGTTTGGTATTAGAAGCATTGAGACATCACATCTCATGTTATAGGAAGGGTCTCAGGATTGGAATGGGAAGAAGTTGGATATCACATCTCATGCCATAGGAAGGGTCTCAGGTTTGGTATAAGCATTGAGATATCACATCTCATGCTATAGGAAGGGTCTCAGGATTGGAATGGGAAGGAGTTGTATATGACATCTCATGCCATAGGAAGGGTCTCAGGTTTGGTATAAGCATTGAGATATCACATCACATGCTATAGGAAGGGTCTCAGGATTGGAATGGGAAGGACTTTTGATATCACATCTCATGCTATAGGCAGGGTCTCAGGTTTGGAAAGGGAAGGAGATGGATATCACATTTCATGTTAGAGGTAGGATCTCAGGTTTGGTATTAGAGGCATTGAAATATCACATCTCATGCTATCAGAAGGGTCTCAGGATTGGAATGGGAAGGAGTTGGATATCACATCTCATGCTAAAGGGAGTGTCTCAGGTTTGGAAGTGGAAGGATTTGGAAATCACATCTCATGTTATAGGAAGGATCTCAGGTTTGGTACTAGAAGCATTGAGATATCACATCTCATGCTATCAGAAGGATCTCAGGTTTGGTATTAGAAGCATTGAGACATCACATCTCATGCTATAGGAAGGGTCTCAGGATTGGAATGGGAAGGAGTTGGATATCACATCTCATGCTATAGGAAGGGTCTCGGATTTGGTACAAGCATTGAGATATCACATCTCATGCTATAGGAAGGGTCTCAGGATTGGAATGGGAAGGAGTTGTATATGACAAATCAGGCCATAGGAAGGGTCTCAGGTTTGGCATAAGCATTGAGATATCACATCTCTGCTATCGGAAGGGTCTCAGGATTGGAATGGGAAGGAGTTGGATATCCCATCTCATGTTATAGGAAGGGTCTCAGGTTTGGTATTAGAAGCATTGAGATATCACATCTCATGCTATAGGAAGAGTCTCAGGATTGGAATGGGGAGGACTTTGATGTCACATCTCATGCTATAGGGAGGGTCTCAAGTTTGATATTAGAAGCATTGAGATAACAAATCTCATGATATCGGAAGGGTCTCAGGATTGGAATGGGAAGGAGTTGGATATCACATCTCATGCTAAAGGGAGGGTCTCAGGTTTGGAAGGGGAAGGATTTGGATATCACATCTCATGTTATAGGAAGGATCTCAGGTTTGGTATTAGAAGCATTCAGATATCACATCTCATGCTATCGGAAGGATCTCAGGTTTGGTATAGAAGCATTGAGATATCACATCTCATGCTATCAGAAGGGTCTCAGGATTGGAATGGGAAGGAGTTGGATATCACATCTCATGCTAAAGGGAGGGTCTCAGGTTTGGAAGGGGAAGGATTTGGATATCACATCTCATGTTATCGGAAGGATCTCAGGTTTGGTATTAGAAGTATCGAGATATCACATCTCATGCTATAGGAAGGGTCTCAGGATTGGAATGGGAAGGAGTTGGTTATCACATCTCATGCTAAAGGAACGGTCTCAGGTTTGGTAGAAGCATTGAGATATCACATCTCATGCTATAGGAAGGGTCTCAGGATTGGAATGGGAAGGACTTAGATATCACATATCATGCTATAGGGAGTGTCTCAGTTTTGATATTAGAAGCATTGAGATATCACATCTCATGCTATCGGAAGTGTCTCAGGATTGGAATGGGAAGGAGCTGGATATCACATCTCATGCTAAAGGAAGGGTCTCAGGTTTGGAACGGGAAGGAGTTGGATATCACATCTCATGTTATAGGAAGGGTCTCAGGTTTGGTATAAGCATTGAGATATCACATCTCTGCTATCGGAAGTGTCTCAGGATTGGAATGGGAAGGACTTGGATATCACATCTCATGCTATAGATAGGCTCTCAGGTTTGGAAAGGGAAGGAGTTGGATATCACATTTCATGTTAGAGGAAGGATCTCAGGTTTGGTATTAGAGGCATTGAGACATCACATCTCAGGCTATAGGAAGGGTCTCAGGATTGGAATGGGAAGGAGTTGGATATCACATCTCATGCTAAAGGAAGGGTCTCAGGATTGGAATGGGAAGGAGTTGGATATCACATCTCATGCTATAGGAAGGTCTCAGGTTTGGTATAAGCATTGAGATATCACATCTCGTGCTATAGGAAGGGTCTCAGGATTGGAATGGGAAGGAGTTGTATATGACATCTCATGCTATAGACAGGGTCTCAGGTTTGGAAAGGGAAGGAGATGGATATCACATTTCATGTTAGAGGTAGGATCTCAGGTTTGGAATTAGAGGCATTGAGATATCACATCTCATGCTATCAGAAGGGTCTCAGGATTGGAATGGGAAGGAGTTGGATATCACATCTCATGCTAAAGGGAGGGTCTCAGGTTTGGAAGGGGAAGGATTTGGAAATCACATCTCATGTTATAGGAAGGATCTCAGGTTTGGTATTAGAAGCATTGAGATATCACATCTCATGCTATCATAAGGGTCTCAGGATTGGAATCGGAAGGAGTTGGATATCACATCTCATGTTATAGGAAGGATCTCAGGTTTGGTATTAGAAGCATTGAGACATCACATCTCATGCTATAGGAAGGGTCTCAGGATTGGAATGGGAAGGAGTTGGATATCACATCTCATGCTATAGGAAGGGTCTCAGATTTGGTATAAGCATTGAGATATCACATCTCATGCTATAGGAAGGGTCTCAGGATTGGAATGGGAAGGAGTTGGATATCCCATCTCATGTTATAGGAAGAGTCTCAGGTTTGGTATTAGAAGCATTGAGATATCCCATCTCATGCTATAGGAAGGGTCTCAGGTTGGAATGGGAAGGAGTTGGATATCACATTTCATGTTATAGGAAGGGTCTCAGGATTGGAATTGGAAGGACTTGGCTATCATATCTCATGCTATAGGAAGGCTCTCAGGTTTGGAAGGGGAAGGAGTTGGATATCACATTTCATGTTAGAGGAACGATCTCAGGTTTGGTATTAGAGGCCTTGAGATATCACATCTCATGCTATAGGAAGGGTCTCAGGATTGGAATGGGAAGGAGTTGGATATCACATCTCATGTTATAGGAAAGATCTCAGGTTTGGTATTAGAAGCATTGAGACATCACATCTCATGTTATAGGAAGGGTCTCAGGATTGGAATGGGAAGAAGTTGGATATCACATCTCATGCTATAGGAAGGGTCTCAGGTTTGGTATAAGCATTGAGATATCACATCTCATGCTATAGGAAGGGTCTCAGGATTGGAATGGGAAGGAGTTGTATATGACATCTCATGCCATAGGAAGGGTCTCAGGTTTGGTATAAGCATTGAGATATCACATCACATGCTATAGGAAGGGTCTCAGGATTGTAATGGGAAGGACTTGGATATCACATCTCATGCTATAGGCAGGGTCTCAGGTTTGGAAAGGGAAGGAGATGGATATCACATTTCATGTTAGAGGTAGGATCTCAGGTTTGGTATTAGAGGCATTGAAATATCACATCTCATGCTATCAGAAGGGTCTCAGGATTGGAATGGGAAGGAGTTGGATATCACATCTCATGCTAAAGGGAGGGTCTCAGGTTTGGAAGGGGAAGGATTTGGAAATCACATCTCATGTTATAGGAAGGATCTCAGGTTTGGTATTAGAAGCATTGAGATATCACATCTCATGCTATCAGAAGTATCTCAGGTTTGGTATTAGAGGCATTGAGATATCACATCTCATGCTATCTTAAGGGTCTCAGGATTGGAATGGGAAGGAGTTGGATATCACATCTCATGTTATAGGAAGGATCTCAGGTTTGGTATTAGAAGCATTGAGACATCACATCTCATGCTATAGGAAGGGTCTCAGGATTGGAATGGGAAGGAGTTGGAGATCACATCTCATGCTATAGGAAGGGTCTCAGATTTGGTATAAGCATTGAGATATCACATCTCATGCTATAGGAACGGTCTCAGGATTGGAATGGGAAGGAGTTGTATATGACATCTCAGGCCATAGGAAGGGTCTCAGGTTTGGTATAAGCATTGAGATATCACATCTCTGCTATAGGAAGGGTCTCAGGATTGGAATGGGAAGGAGTTGGATATCCCATCTCATGTTATAGGAAGGGTCTCAGGTTTGGTATTAGAAGCATTGAGACATCACATCTCATGTTATAGGAAGGGTCTCAGGATTGGAATGGGAAGAAGTTGGATATCACATCTCATGCTATAGGAAGGGTCTCAGGTTTGGTATAAGCATTGAGATATCACATCTCATGCTATAGGAAGGGTCTCAGGATTGGAATGGGAAGGAGTTGTATATGACATCTCATGCCATAGGAAGGGTCTCAGGTTTGGTATAAGCATTGAGATATCACATCACATGCTATAGGAAGGGTCTCAGGATTGGAATGGGAAGGACTTTTGATATCACATCTCATGCTATAGGCAGGGTCTCAGGTTTGGAAAGGGAAGGAGATGGATATCACATTTCATGTTAGAGGTAGGATCTCAGGTTTGGTATTAGAGGCATTGAAATATCACATCTCATGCTATCAGAAGGGTCTCAGGATTGGAATGGGAAGGAGTTGGATATCACATTTCATGCTAAAGGGAGTGTCTCAGGTTTGAAAGTGGAAGGATTTGGAAATCACATCTCATGTTATAGGAAGGATCTCAGGTTTGGTACTAGAAGCATTGAGATATCACATCTCATGCTATCAGAAGGATCTCAGGTTTGGTATTAGAAGCATTGAGACATCACATCTCATGCTATAGGAAGGGTCTCAGGATTGGAATGGGAAGGAGTTGGATATCACATCTCATGCTATAGGAAGGGTCTCGGATTTGGTATAAGCATTGAGATATCACATCTCATGCTATAGGAAGGGTCTCAGGATTGGAATGGGAAGGAGTTGTATATGACAAATCAGGCCATAGGAAGGGTCTCAGGTTTGGTATAAGCATTGAGATATCACATCTCTGCTATCGGAAGGGTCTCAGGATTGGAATGGGAAGGAGTTGGATATCCCATCTCATGTTATAGGAAGGGTCTCAGGTTTGGTATTAGAAGCATTGAGATATCACATCTCATGCAATAGGAAGAGTCTCAGGATTGGAATGGGGAGGACTTGGATGTCACATCTCATGCTATAGGGAGGGTCTCAAGTTTGATATTAGAAGCATTGAGATAACAAATCTCATGATATCGGAAGGGTCTCACGATTGGAATGGGAAGGAATTGGATATCACATCTCATGATAAAGGAAGGGTCTAAGGTTTGGAAGGGGAAGGATTTGGATATCACATCTCATGTTATAGGACGGGTCTCAGGTTTTGTATTAGAAGCATTGAGATATCAAGACTCATGGTATAGGAAGGGTCTCAGAATTGGAATGGGAAGGAGTTGGATATCACATCTCAAGCTATAGGTAGGGTCTCAGGATTGGAATGGGAAGGAGTTTGATATCACATCTCATGCCATAGTATGGGTCTCAGGTTTGGTAGAAGCATTGGGATATCACATCTCATGCTATCGGAAGGGTATCAGTATTGGATTTGGAAGGAATTGGATATCCCATCTCATGCTATAGGAAGGGTCTCAGGTTGGAAAGGGAAGGAGTTGGATATCACATTTCATGTTATAGGAAGGGTCTCAGGATTGGATGGGAAGGACTTGGATATCATATCTCATGCTATAGGAAGGCTCTCAGGTTTGGAAGGGGAAGGAGTTGGATATCACATTTCATGTTAGAGGAAGAATCTCAGGTTTGGTATTAGAGGCCTTGAGATATCACATCTCATGCTATAGGAAGGGTCTCAGGATTGGAATGGGAAGGAGTTGGATATCACATCTCAAGCTATAGGAAGGGTCTCAGGTTTGGTATAAGCATTGAGATATCACATCTCATGCTATAGGAAGGGTCTCAGGATTGGAATGGGAAGGAGTTGGATATCACATCTCATGTTATAGGAAAGATCTCAGGTTTGGTATTAGAAGCATTGAGACATCACATCTCATGTTATAGGAAGGGTCTCAGGAGTGGAATGGGAAGAAGTTGGATATCACATCTCATGCTATAGGAAGGGTCTCAGGTTTGGAAGGGGAAGGAGTTGGATATCCAATCTCATGTTATAGGACTGGACTCGGGTTTGGTATTAGAAGCATTGAGATATCACATCGCATGCTATAGGAATGGTCTCAGGATTGGAATGGGAAGGAGTTGGATATTACATTCTTGCTATAGGAAGGGTCTCATGTTTGGAATGGGAAGGAGTAGGATATCACATATGCTATAGGAAGGGTCTCAGATTTGGACCGGGAAGGAGTTGGATATCACATCTCATGTTATAGGAAGGGTCTCAGGTTTGGTATAAGCATTGAGATATCACATCTCTGCTATCGGAAGTGTCTCAGGATTGGAATAGGAAGGAGTTGGATATCCCATCTCATGTTATAGGATGGGTCTCAGGTTTGTTATTAGAATCATTGAGATATCATATTGCATGCTGTAGGAAGGGTCTAAGGATTGGAATGGGAAGGACTTGGATATCACATCTCATGCTATAGGTAGGCTCTCAGGTTTGGAAAGGGAAGGAGTTGGATATCACATTTCATGTTAGAGGAAGGATCTCAGGTTTGGTATTAGAGGCATTGAGATATCACATCTCATGCTATAGGAAGGGTCTCAGGATTGGAATGGGAAGGAGTTGGATATCACATCTCATGCTATAGGAAGGGTCTCAGGTTTGGTATAAGCATCGAGATATCACATCTCATGCTATAGGAAGGGTCTCGGGATTAGAATGGGAAGGAGTTGGATATCACATCTCATGTTATAGGAAGGATCTCAGGTTTGGTATTAGAAGCATTGAGACATCACATCTCATGCTATAGGAAGGGTCTCAGGATTGGAATGGGAAGGAGTTGGATATCACATCTCATGCTATAGGAAGGGTCTCAAGTTTGATATTAGAAGCATTGAGATATCACATCTCATGCTATAGGAAGGGTCTCAGGATTGGAATGGGAAGGAGTTGGATATCACATCTCAAGCTTTAGGAAGGGTCTCAGGTTTGGTATAAGCATTGAGATAGCACATCTCATGCTATAGGAAGGGTCTCAGGATTGGAATGGGAAGGAGTTGGATATTACATCTCATGTTATAGGAAAGATCTCAGGTTTGGTATTAGAAGCATTGAGACATCACATCTCATGTTATAGGAAGGGTCTCAGGATTGGAATGGGAAGAAGTTGGATATCACATCTCATGCTATAGGAAGGGTCTCAGGTTTGGAAGGGGAAGGAGTTGGATATCCAATCTCATGTTATAGGACTGGTCTCAGGTTTGGTATTAGAAGCATTGAGATAACACATCGCATGCTGTAGGAAGGTTCTCAGGTTTGGTATTAGAAGCATTGAGACATCACATCTCATGCTATAGGAAGGGTCTCAGGATTGGAATGGGAAGGAGTTGGATATCACATCTCATGTTATAGGAAGGATCTCAGGTTTGGTATTAGAAGCATTGAGACATCACATCTCATGCTATAGGAAGGGTCTCAGGATTGGAATGGGAAGGAGTTGGATATCACATCTCATGCTATAGGAAGGGTCTCAGATTTGGTATAAGCATTGAGATATCACATCTCATGCTATAGGAAGGGTCTCAGGATTGGATTGGGAAGGAGTTGTATATGACATCTCAGGCCATAGGAAGGGTCTCAGGATTGGTATAAGCATTGAGATATCACATCTCTGCTATCGGAAGGGTCTCAGGATTGGAATGGGAAGGAGTTGGATATCCCATCTCATGATAAAGGAAGGGTCTAAGGTTTGGAAGGGGAAAGATTTGGATATCACATCTCATGTTATAGGCGGGTCTCAATTTTGATATTAGAAGCATTGAGATAACAAATCTCATGATATCGGAAGGGTCTCAGGATTGGAATGGGAAGGAGTTGGATATCACATCTCATGATAAAGGAAGGGTCTCAGGTTTGGTATTAGAAGCATTGAGATATCAAGTCTCATGGTATAGGAAGGGTCTCAGAATTGGAATGGGAAGGATTTCGGATATCACATCTCAAGCTATAGGAAGAGTCTCAGGATTGGAATGGGAAGGAGTTTGATATCACATCTCATGTTATAGGACGGGTCTCAGGTTTGGTATTAGAAGCATTGAGATATCAAGTCTCATGGTATAGGAAGGGTCTCAGAATTGGAATGGGAAGGATTTCGGATATCACATCTCAAGCTATAGGAAGAGTCTCAGGATTGGAATGGGAAGGAGTTTGATATCACATCTCATGCCATAGTATGGTTGTCAGGTTTGGTAGAAGCATTGGGATATCACATCTCATGCTATTGGAAGGGTATCAGTATTGGATTTGGAAGGAGTTGGATATCCCATCTCATGCTATGGGAAGGGTCTCAGGTTGGAATGGGAAGGAGTTGGATATCACATTTCATGTTATAGGAAGGGTCTCAGGATTGGAATGGGAAGGAGTTGGATATCACATCTCAAGCTTTAGGAAGGGTCTCAGGTTTGGTATAAGCATTGAGATAGCACATCTCATGCTATAGGAAGGGTCTCAGGATTGGAATGGGAAGCAGTTGGATATCACATCTCAGGCCATAGGAAGGGTCTCAGGTTTGGTATAAGCATTGAGATATCACATCTCTGCTATCGGAAGGGTCTCAGGATTGGAATGGGAAGGAGTTGGATATCCCATCTCATGTTATAGGAAGAGTCTCAGGTTTGGTATTAGAAGCATTGAGATATCCCATCTCATGCTATAGGAAGGGTCTCAGGTTGGAATGGGAAGGAGTTGGATATCACATTTCATGTTATAGGAAGGGTCTCAGGATTGGAATTGGAAGGACTTGGCTATCATATCTCATGCTATAGGAAGGCTCTCAGGTTTGGAAGGGGAAGGAGTTGGATATCACATTTCATGTTAGAGGAACGATCTCAGGTTTGGTATTAGAGGCCTTGAGATATCACATCTCATGCTATAGGAAGGGTCTCAGGATTGGAATGGGAAGGAGTTGGATATCACATCTCATGTTATAGGAAAGATCTCAGGTTTGGTATTAGAAGCATTGAGACATCACATCTCATGTTATAGGAAGGGTCTCAGGATTGGAATGGGAAGAAGTTGGATATCACATCTCATGCTATAGGAAGGGTCTCAGGTTTGGTATAAGCATTGAGATATCACATCTCATGCTATAGGAAGGGTCTCAGGATTGGAATGGGAAGGAGTTGTATATGACATCTCATGCCATAGGAAGGGTCTCAGGTTTGGTATAAGCATTGAGATATCACATCACATGCTATAGGAAGGGTCTCAGGATTGTAATGGGAAGGACTTGGATATCACATCTCATGCTATAGGCAGGGTCTCAGGTTTGGAAAGGGAAGGAGATGGATATCACATTTCATGTTAGAGGTAGGATCTCAGGTTTGGTATTAGAGGCATTGAAATATCACATCTCATGCTATCAGAAGGGTCTCAGGATTGGAATGGGAAGGAGTTGGATATCACATCTCATGCTAAAGGGAGGGTCTCAGGTTTGGAAGGGGAAGGATTTGGAAATCACATCTCATGTTATAGGAAGGATCTCAGGTTTGGTATTAGAAGCATTGAGATATCACATCTCATGCTATCAGAAGTATCTCAGGTTTGGTATTAGAGGCATTGAGATATCACATCTCATGCTATCTTAAGGGTCTCAGGATTGGAATGGGAAGGAGTTGGATATCACATCTCATGTTATAGGAAGGATCTCAGGTTTGGTATTAGAAGCATTGAGACATCACATCTCATGCTATAGGAAGGGTCTCAGGATTGGAATGGGAAGGAGTTGGAGATCACATCTCATGCTATAGGAAGGGTCTCAGATTTGGTATAAGCATTGAGATATCACATCTCATGCTATAGGAACGGTCTCAGGATTGGAATGGGAAGGAGTTGTATATGACATCTCAGGCCATAGGAAGGGTCTCAGGTTTGGTATAAGCATTGAGATATCACATCTCTGCTATAGGAAGGGTCTCAGGATTGGAATGGGAAGGAGTTGGATATCCCATCTCATGTTATAGGAAGGGTCTCAGGTTTGGTATTAGAAGCATTGAGACATCACATCTCATGTTATAGGAAGGGTCTCAGGATTGGAATGGGAAGAAGTTGGATATCACATCTCATGCTATAGGAAGGGTCTCAGGTTTGGTATAAGCATTGAGATATCACATCTCATGCTATAGGAAGGGTCTCAGGATTGGAATGGGAAGGAGTTGTATATGACATCTCATGCCATAGGAAGGGTCTCAGGTTTGGTATAAGCATTGAGATATCACATCACATGCTATAGGAAGGGTCTCAGGATTGGAATGGGAAGGACTTTTGATATCACATCTCATGCTATAGGCAGGGTCTCAGGTTTGGAAAGGGAAGGAGATGGATATCACATTTCATGTTAGAGGTAGGATCTCAGGTTTGGTATTAGAGGCATTGAAATATCACATCTCATGCTATCAGAAGGGTCTCAGGATTGGAATGGGAAGGAGTTGGATATCACATTTCATGCTAAAGGGAGTGTCTCAGGTTTGGAAGTGGAAGGATTTGGAAATCACATCTCATGTTATAGGAAGGATCTCAGGTTTGGTACTAGAAGCATTGAGATATCACATCTCATGCTATCAGAAGGATCTCAGGTTTGGTATTAGAAGCATTGAGACATCACATCTCATGCTATAGGAAGGGTCTCAGGATTGGAATGGGAAGGAGTTGGATATCACATCTCATGCTATAGGAAGGGTCTCGGATTTGGTATAAGCATTGAGATATCACATCTCATGCTATAGGAAGGGTCTCAGGATTGGAATGGGAAGGAGTTGTATATGACAAATCAGGCCATAGGAAGGGTCTCAGGTTTGGTATAAGCATTGAGATATCACATCTCTGCTATCGGAAGGGTCTCAGGATTGGAATGGGAAGGAGTTGGATATCCCATCTCATGTTATAGGAAGGGTCTCAGGTTTGGTATTAGAAGCATTGAGATATCACATCTCATGCTATAGGAAGAGTCTCAGGATTGGAATGGGGAGGACTTGGATGTCACATCTCATGCTATAGGGAGGGTCTCAAGTTTGATATTAGAAGCATTGAGATAACAAATCTCATGATATCGGAAGGGTCTCACGATTGGAATGGGAAGGAATTGGATATCACATCTCATGATAAAGGAAGGGTCTAAGGTTTGGAAGGGGAAGGATTTGGATATCACATCTCATGTTATAGGACGGGTCTCAGGTTTTGTATTAGAAGCATTGAGATATCAAGACTCATGGTATAGGAAGGGTCTCAGAATTGGAATGGGAAGGAGTTGGATATCACATCTCAAGCTATAGGTAGGGTCTCAGGATTGGAATGGGAAGGAGTTTGATATCACATCTCATGCCATAGTATGGGTCTCAGGTTTGGTAGAAGCATTGGGATATCACATCTCATGCTATCGGAAGGGTATCAGTATTGGATTTGGAAGGAATTGGATATCCCATCTCATGCTATAGGAAGGGTCTCAGGTTGGAATGGGAAGGAGTTGGATATCACATTTCATGTTATAGGAAGGGTCTCAGGATTGGATGGGAAGGACTTGGATATCATATCTCATGCTATAGGAAGGCTCTCAGGTTTGGAAGGGGAAGGAGTTGGATATCACATTTCATGTTAGAGGAAGAATCTCAGGTTTGGTATTAGAGGCCTTGAGATATCACATCTCATGCTATAGGAAGGGTCTCAGGATTGGAATGGGAAGGAGTTGGATATCACATCTCAAGCTATAGGAAGGGTCTCAGGTTTGGTATAAGCATTGAGATATCACATCTCATGCTATAGGAAGGGTCTCAGGATTGGAATGGGAAGGAGTTGGATATCACATCTCATGTTATAGGAAAGATCTCAGGTTTGGTATTAGAAGCATTGAGACATCACATCTCATGTTATAGGAAGGGTCTCAGGAGTGGAATGGGAAGAAGTTGGATATCACATCTCATGCTATAGGAAGGGTCTCAGGTTTGGAAGGGGAAGGAGTTGGATATCCAATCTCATGTTATAGGACTGGACTCGGGTTTGGTATTAGAAGCATTGAGATATCACATCGCATGCTATAGGAATGGTCTCAGGATTGGAATGGGAAGGAGTTGGATATTACATTCTTGCTATAGGAAGGGTCTCATGTTTGGAATGGGAAGGAGTTGGATATCACATATGCTATAGGAAGGGTCTCAGGTTTGGACCGGGAAGGAGTTGGATATCACATCTCATGTTATAGGAAGGGTCTCAGGTTTGGTATAAGCATTGAGATATCACATCTCTGCTATCGGAAGTGTCTCAGGATTGGAATAGGAAGGAGTTGGATATCCCATCTCATGTTATAGGATGGGTCTCAGGTTTGTTATTAGAATCATTGAGATATCATATTGCATGCTGTAGGAAGGGTCTAAGGATTGGAATGGGAAGGACTTGGATATCACATCTCATGCTATAGGTAGGCTCTCAGGTTTGGAAAGGGAAGGAGTTGGATATCACATTTCATGTTAGAGGAAGGATCTCAGGTTTGGTATTAGAGGCATTGAGATATCACATCTCATGCTATAGGAAGGGTCTCAGGATTGGAATGGGAAGGAGTTGGATATCACATCTCATGCTATAGGAAGGGTCTCAGGTTTGGTATAAGCATCGAGATATCACATCTCATGCTATAGGAAGGGTCTCGGGATTAGAATGGGAAGGAGTTGGATATCACATCTCATGTTATAGGAAGGATCTCAGGTTTGGTATTAGAAGCATTGAGACATCACATCTCATGCTATAGGAAGGGTCTCAGGATTGGAATGGGAAGGAGTTGGATATCACATCTCATGCTATAGGAAGGGTCTCAAGTTTGATATTAGAAGCATTGAGATATCACATCTCATGCTATAGGAAGGGTCTCAGGATTGGAATGGGAAGGAGTTGGATATCACATCTCAAGCTTTAGGAAGGGTCTCAGGTTTGGTATAAGCATTGAGATAGCACATCTCATGCTATAGGAAGGGTCTCAGGATTGGAATGGGAAGGAGTTGGATATTACATCTCATGTTATAGGAAAGATCTCAGGTTTGGTATTAGAAGCATTGAGACATCACATCTCATGTTATAGGAAGGGTCTCAGGATTGGAATGGGAAGAAGTTGGATATCACATCTCATGCTATAGGAAGGGTCTCAGGTTTGGAAGGGGAAGGAGTTGGATATCCAATCTCATGTTATAGGACTGGTCTCAGGTTTGGTATTAGAAGCATTGAGATAACACATCGCATGCTGTAGGAAGGTTCTCAGGTTTGGTATTAGAAGCATTGAGACATCACATCTCATGCTATAGGAAGGGTCTCAGGATTGGAATGGGAAGGAGTTGGATATCACATCTCATGTTATAGGAAGGATCTCAGGTTTGGTATTAGAAGCATTGAGACATCACATCTCATGCTATAGGAAGGGTCTCAGGATTGGAATGGGAAGGAGTTGGATATCACATCTCATGCTATAGGAAGGGTCTCAGATTTGGTATAAGCATTGAGATATCACATCTCATGCTATAGGAAGGGTCTCAGGATTGGATTGGGAAGGAGTTGTATATGACATCTCAGGCCATAGGAAGGGTCTCAGGATTGGTATAAGCATTGAGATATCACATCTCTGCTATCGGAAGGGTCTCAGGATTGGAATGGGAAGGAGTTGGATATCCCATCTCATGATAAAGGAAGGGTCTAAGGTTTGGAAGGGGAAAGATTTGGATATCACATCTCATGTTATAGGCGGGTCTCAATTTTGATATTAGAAGCATTGAGATAACAAATCTCATGATATCGGAAGGGTCTCAGGATTGGAATGGGAAGGAGTTGGATATCACATCTCATGATAAAGGAAGGGTCTCAGGTTTGGTATTAGAAGCATTGAGATATCAAGTCTCATGGTATAGGAAGGGTCTCAGAATTGGAATGGGAAGGATTTCGGATATCACATCTCAAGCTATAGGAAGAGTCTCAGGATTGGAATGGGAAGGAGTTTGATATCACATCTCATGTTATAGGACGGGTCTCAGGTTTGGTATTAGAAGCATTGAGATATCAAGTCTCATGGTATAGGAAGGGTCTCAGAATTGGAATGGGAAGGATTTCGGATATCACATCTCAAGCTATAGGAAGAGTCTCAGGATTGGAATGGGAAGGAGTTTGATATCACATCTCATGCCATAGTATGGTTGTCAGGTTTGGTAGAAGCATTGGGATATCACATCTCATGCTATTGGAAGGGTATCAGTATTGGATTTGGAAGGAGTTGGATATCCCATCTCATGCTATGGGAAGGGTCTCAGGTTGGAATGGGAAGGAGTTGGATATCACATTTCATGTTATAGGAAGGGTCTCAGGATTGGAATGGGAAGGAGTTGGATATCACATCTCAAGCTTTAGGAAGGGTCTCAGGTTTGGTATAAGCATTGAGATAGCACATCTCATGCTATAGGAAGGGTCTCAGGATTGGAATGGGAAGGAGTTGGATATCACATCTCATGTTATAGGAAAGATCTCAGGTTTGGTATTAGAAGCATTGAGACATCACATCTCATGTTATAGGAAGGGTCTCAGGATTGGAATGGGAAGAAGTTGGATATCACATCTCATGCTATAGGAAGGGTCTCATGTTTGGAAGGGGAAGGAGTTGGATATCCAATCTCATGTTATAGGACTGGTCTCAGGTTTGGTATTAGAAGCATTGAGATATCACATCGCATGCTGTAGGAAGGTTCTCAGGTTTGGAATGGGGAGGAATTGGATATCACATCTCATGTCATAGGAAGGATCTCAGGTTTGGTATTAGAAGCATTGAGATATCACATCTCATGCTATAGGAATGGTCTCAGGATTGGAATGGGAAGGAGTTGGATATTACATTCTTGCTATAGGAAGGGTCTCATGTTTGGAATGGGAAGGAGTTGGATATCACATATGCTATAGGAAGGGTCTCAGGTTTGAAACGGGAAGGAGTTGGATATCACATCTCATGTTATAGGAAGGGTCTCAGGTTTGAAACGGGAAGGAGTTGGATATCACATCTCAAGTTATAGGACGGGTCTCAGGTTTGTTATTAGAATCATTGAGATATCATATTGCATGCTGTAGGAAGGGTCTAAGGATTGGAATGGGAAGGACTTGGATATAACATCTCATGCTATAGGTAGGCTCTCAGGTTTGGAAAGGGAAGGAGTTCGATATCACATTTCATGTTAGAGGAAGGATCTCAGGTTTGGTATTAGAGGCATTGAGATATCACATATCATGCTATAGGAAGGGTCTCAGGATTGGAATGGGAAGGAGTTGGATATCACATCTCAAGCTTTAGGAAGGGTCTCAGGTTTGGTATAAGCATTGAGATAGCACATCTCATGCTATAGGAAGGGTCTCAGGATTGGAATGGGAAGGAGTTGGATATTACATCGCATGTTATAGGAAAGATCTCAGGTTTGGTATTAGAAGCATTGAGACATCACATATCATGCTATAGGAAGGGTCTCAGGATTGGAATGGGAAGGAGTTGGATATCACATCTCAAGCTTTAGGAAGGGTCTCAGGTTTGGTATAAGCATTGAGATAGCACATCTCATGCTATAGGAAGGGTCTCAGGATTGGAATGGGAAGGAGTTGGATATTACATCTCATGTTATAGGAAGGGTCTCAGGTTTGGTATTAGAGGCATTGAGATATCACATATCATGCTATAGGAAGGGTCTCAGGATTGGAATGGGAAGGAGTTGGATATCACATCTCAAGCTTTAGGAAGGGTCTCAGGTTTGGTATAAGCATTGAGATAGCACATCTCATGCTATAGGAAGGGTCTCAGGATTGGAATGGGAAGGAGTTGGATATTACATCTCATGTTATAGGAAGGGTCTCAGGATTGGAATGGGAAGAAGTTGGATATCACATCTCATGCTATAGGAAGGGTCTCAGGTTTGGAAGGGGAAGGAGTTGGATATCCAATCTCATGTTATAGGACTGGTCTCAGGTTTGGTATTAGAAGCATTGAGATATCACATCGCATGCTGTAGGAAGGTTCTCAGGTTTGGTATTAGAAGCATTGAGACATCACATCTCATGCTATAGGAAGGGTCTCAGGATTGGAATGGGAAGGAGTTGGATATCACATCTCATGTTATAGGAAGGATCTCAGGTTTGGTATTAGAAGCATTGAGACATCACATCTCATGCTATAGGAAGGGCCTTAGGATTGGAATGGGAAGGAGTTGGATATCACATCTCATGCTATAGGAAGGGTCTCAGATTTGGTATAAGCATCGAGATATCACATCTCTGCTATTGGAAGGGTCTCAGGATTGGAATGGGAAGGAGTTGGATATCCCATCTCATGTTATAGGAAGATTCTCAGGTTTGGTATTAGAAGCATTGAGCTATCACATCTCATGCTATAGGAAGTGTCTCAGGATTGGAATGGGAAGGACTTGGGTATCACATATCATGCTATAGGGAGGGTCTCAAGTTTGATATTAGAAGCATTGAGATATCACATCTCATGCTATAGGAATGGTCTCAGGATTGGAATGGGAAGGAGTTGGATATCACATCTCATTCTATAGGAAGGGTCTCAGGTTTGGTATAAGCAGTGAGATATCACATCTCATGCTATAGGAAGTGTCTCAGGATTGGAATGGGAAGGAGTTGGATATCACATCTCATGTTATAGGAAGGATCTCAGGTTTGGTATAAGCATTGAGATATCACATCTCTGCTATCAGAAGGGTCTCAGGATTGGAATGGGAAGGAGTTGGATATTCCCATCTCATGTTATAGGAAGGGTCTCAGGTTTGGTATTAGAAGCATTGAGATATCCCATCTCATGATATAGGAAGGGTCCCAGGATGGAATGGGAAGGAGTAGGATATCACATTTCATGTTATAGGAAGGGTCTCAGGATTGGAATGGGAAGGATTTGGATATCATATCTCATGCTATAGGAAGGCTCTCAGGTTTGGAAGGGGAAAGAGTTGGATATCACATTTCATGTTAGAGGAAGGATCTCAGGTTTGGTATTAGAGGCCTTGAGATATCACATCTCATGCTATAGGAAGGGTCTCAGGATTGGAATGGGAAGGAGTTGGATATCACATCTCATGTTATAGGAAAGATCTCAGGTTTGGTATTAGAAGCATTGAGACATCACATCTCATGTTATAGGAAGGGTCTCAGGATTGGAATGGGAAGAAGTTGGATATCACATCTCATGCTATAGGAAGGGTCTCAGGATTGGAATGGGAAGGAGTTGTATATGACATCTCATGCCATAGGAAGGGTCTCAGGTTTGGTATAAGCATTGAGATATCACATCACATGCTATAGGAAGGGTCTCAGGATTGGAATGGGAAGGACTTGGATATCACATCTCATGCTATAGGCAGGGTCTCAGGTTTGGAAAGGGAAGGAGATGGATATCACATTTCATGTTAGAGGTAGGATCTCAGGTTTGGAATTAGAGGCATTGAGATATCACATCTCATGCTATCAGAAGGGTCTCAGGATTGGGATGGGAAGGAGTTGGATATCACATCTCATGCTAAAGGGAGGGTCTCAGGTTTGGAAGGGGGAGGATTTGGAAATCACATCTCATGTTATAGGAAGGATCTCAGGTTTGGTATTAGAAGCATTGAGATATCACATCTCATGCTATCGGAAGTATCTCAGGTTTGGTATTAGAGGCATTGAGATATCACATCTCATGCTATCATAAGGGTCTCAGGATTGGAATGGGAAGGAGTTGGATATCACATCTCATGTTATAGGGAGGATCTCAGGTTTGGTATTAGAAGCATTGAGACATCACATCTCATGCTATAGCAAGGGTCTCAGGATTGGAATGGGAAGGAGTTGGATATCACATCTCATGCTATAGGAAGGGTCTCAGATTTGGTATAAGCATTGAGATATCACATCTCATGCTATAGGAAGGGTCTCAGGATTGGAATGGGAAGGAGTTGTATATGAAATCTCAGGCCATAGGAAGGGTCTCAGGTTTGGTATAAGCATTGAGATATCACATCTCTGCTATCGGAAGGGTCTCAGGATTGGAATGGGAATGAGTTGGATATCCCATCTCATGTTATAGGAAGAGTCTCAGGTTTGGTATTAGAAGCATTGAGATATCCCATCTCATGCTATAGGAAGGGTCTCAGGTTGGAATGGGAAGGAGTTGGATATCACATTTCATGTTATAGGAAGGGTCTCAGGATTGGAATTGGAAGGACTTGGCTATCATATCTCATGCTATAGGAAGGCTCTCAGGTTTGGAAGGGGAAAGAGTTGGATATCACATTTCATGTTAGAGGAAGGATCTCAGGTTTGGTATTAGAGGCCTTGAGATATCAAATCTCATGCTATAGGAAGGGTCTCAGGATTGGAATGGGAAGGAGTTGGATATCACATCTCATGCTATAGGAAGGGTCTCAGATTTGGTATAAGCATTGAGATATCACATCTCATGCTATAGGAAGTGTCTCAGGATTGGAATGGGAAGGAGTTGGATATCACATCTCATGTTATAGGAAGGATCTCAGGTTTGGTATAAGCATTGAGATATCACATCTCTGCTATCGGAAGGGTCTCAGGATTGGAATGGGTAGGAGTTGGATATTCCCATCTCATGTTATAGGAAGGGTCTCAGGTTTGGTATTAGAAGCATTGAGATATCCCATCTCATGATATAGGAAGGGTCCCAGGATGGAATGGGAAGGAGTAGGATATCACATTTCATGTTTTAGGAAGGGTCTCAGGATTGGAATGGGAAGGATTTGGATATCATATCTCATGCTATAGGAAGGCTCTCAGGTTTGGAAGGGGAAAGAGTTGGATATCACATTTCATGTTAGAGGAAGGATCTCAGGTTTGGTATTAGAGGCCTTGAGATATCACATCTCATGCTATAGGAAGGGTCTCAGGATTGGAATGGGAAGGAGTTGGATATCACATCTCATGTTATAGGAAAGATCTCAGGTTTGGTATTAGAAGCATTGAGACATCACATCTCATGTTATAGGAAGGGTCTCAGGATTGGAATGGGAAGAAGTTGGATATCACATCTCATGCTATAGGAAGGGTCTCAGGTTTGGTATAAGCATTGAGATATCACATCTCATGCTATAGGAAGGGTCTCAGGATTGGAATGGGAAGGAGTTGTATATGACATCTCATGCCATAGGAAGGGTCTCAGGTTTGGTATAAGCATTGAGATATCACATCACATGCTATAGGAAGGGTCTCAGGATTGGAATGGGAAGGACTTGGATATCACATCTCATGCTATAGGCAGGGTCTCAGGTTTGGAAAGGGAAGGAGATGGATATCACATTTCATGTTAGAGGTAGGATCTCAGGTTTGGAATTAGAGGCATTGAGATATCACATCTCATGCTATCAGAAGGGTCTCAGGATTGGAATGGGAAGGAGTTGGATATCACATCTCATGCTAAAGGAAGGGCCTTAGGATTGGAATGGGAAGGAGTTGGATATCACATCTCATGCTATAGGAAGGGTCTCAGATTTGGTATAAGCATCGAGATATCACATCTCTGCTATTGGAAGGGTCTCAGGATTGGAATGGGAAGGAGTTGGATATCCCATCTCATGTTATAGGAAGAGTCTCAGGTTTGGTATTAGAAGCATTGAGATATCACATCTCATGCTATAGGAAGTGTCTCAGGATTGGAATGGGAAGGACTTGGGTATCACATCTCATGCTATAGGGAGGGTCTCAAGTTTGATATTAGAAGCATTGAGATATCACATCTCATGCTATAGGAATGGTCTCAGGATTGGAATGGGAAGGAGTTGGATATCACATCTCATTCTATAGGAAGGGTCTCAGGTTTGGTATAAGCAGTGAGATATCACATCTCATGCTATAGGAAGTGTCTCAGGATTGGAATGGGAAGGAGTTGGATATCACATCTCATGTTATAGGAAGGATCTCAGGTTTGGTATAAGCATTGAGATATCACATCTCTGCTATCGGAAGGGTCTCAGGATTGGAATGGGAAGGAGTTGGATATTCCCATCTCATGTTATAGGAAGGGTCTCAGGTTTGGTATTAGAAGCATTGAGATATCCCATCTCATGATATAGGAAGGGTCCCAGGATGGAATGGGAAGGAGTAGGATATCACATTTCATGTTATAGGAAGGGTCTCAGGATTGGAATGGGAAGGATTTGGATATCATATCTCATGCTATAGGAAGGCTCTCAGGTTTGGAAGGGGAAAGAGTTGGATATCACATTTCATGTTAGAGGAAGGATCTCAGGTTTGGTATTAGAGGCCTTGAGATATCACATCTCATGCTATAGGAAGGGTCTCAGGATTGGAATGGGAAGGAGTTGGATATCACATCTCATGTTATAGGAAAGATCTCAGGTTTGGTATTAGAAGCATTGAGACATCACATCTCATGTTATAGGAAGGGTCTCAGGATTGGAATGGGAAGAAGTTGGATATCACATCTCATGCTATAGGAAGGGTCTCAGGTTTGGTATAAGCATTGAGATATCACATCTCATGCTATAGGAAGGGTCTCAGGATTGGAATGGGAAGGAGTTGTATATGACATCTCATGCCATAGGAAGGGTCTCAGGTTTGGTATAAGCATTGAGATATCACATCACATGCTATAGGAAGGGTCTCAGGATTGGAATGGGAAGGACTTGGATATCACATCTCATGCTATAGGCAGGGTCTCAGGTTTGGAAAGGGAAGGAGATGGATATCACATTTCATGTTAGAGGTAGGATCTCAGGTTTGGAATTAGAGGCATTGAGATATCACATCTCATGCTATCAGAAGGGTCTCAGGATTGGAATGGGAAGGAGTTGGATATCACATCTCATGCTAAAGGGAGGGTCTCAGGTTTGGAAGGGGGAGGATTTGGAAATCACATCTCATGTTATAGGAAGGATCTCAGGTTTGGTATTAGAAGCATTGAGATATCACATCTCATGCTATCGGAAGTATCTCAGGTTTGGTATTAGAGGCATTGAGATATCACATCTCATGCTATCATAAGGGTCTCAGGATTGGAATGGGAAGGAGTTGGATATCACATCTCATGTTATAGGAAGGATCTCAGGTTTGGTATTAGAAGCATTGAGACATCACATCTCATGCTATAGGAAGGGTCTCAGGATTGGAATGGGAAGGAGTTGGATATCACATCTCATGCTATAGGAAGGGTCTCAGATTTGGTATAAGCATTGAGATATCACATCTCATGCTATAGGAAGGGTCTCAGGATTGGAATGGGAAGGAGTTGTATATGACATCTCAGGCCATAGGAAGGGTCTCAGGTTTGGTATAAGCATTGAGATATCACATCTCTGCTATCGGAAGGGTCTCAGGATTGGAATGGGAATGAGTTGGATATCCCATCTCATGTTATAGGAAGAGTCTCAGGTTTGGTATTAGAAGCATTGAGATATCCAATCTCATGCTATAGGAAGGGTCTCAGGTTGGAATGGGAAGGAGTTGGATATCACATTTCATGTTATAGGAAGGGTCTCAGGATTGGAATTGGAAGGACTTGGCTATCATATCTCATGCTATAGGAAGGCTCTCAGGTTTGGAAGGGGAAAGAGTTGGATATCACATTTCATGTTAGAGGAAGGATCTCAGGTTTGGTATTAGAGGCCTTGAGATATCAAATCTCATGCTATAGGAAGGGTCTCAGGATTGGAATGGGAAGGAGTTGGATATCACATCTCATGCTATAGGAAGGGTCTCAGATTTGGTATAAGCATTGAGATATCACATCTCATGCTATAGGAAGTGTCTCAGGATTGGAATGGGAAGGAGTTGGATATCACATCTCATGTTATAGGAAGGATCTCAGGTTTGGTATAAGCATTGAGATATCACATCTCTGCTATCGGATGGGTCTCAGGATTGGAATGGGAAGGAGTTGGATATTCCCATCTCATGTTATAGGAAGGGTCTCAGGTTTGGTATTAGAAGCATTGAGATATCCCATCTCATGATATAGGAAGGGTCCCAGGATGGAATGGGAAGGAGTAGGATATCACATTTCATGTTATAGGAAGGGTCTCAGGATTGGAATGGGAAGGATTTGGATATCATATCTCATGCTATAGGAAGGCTATCAGGTTTGGAAGGGGAAAGAGTTGGATATCACATTTCATGTTAGAGGAAGGATCTCAGGTTTGGTATTAGAGGCCTTGAGATATCACATCTCATGCTATAGGAAGGGTCTCAGGATTGGAATGGGAAGGAGTTGGATATCACATCTCATGTTATAGGAAAGGTCTCAGGTTTGGTATTAGAAGCATTGAGACATCACATCTCATGTTATAGGAAGGGTCTCAGGATTGGAATGGGAAGAAGTTGGATATCACATCTCATGCTATAGGAAGGGTCTCAGGTTTGGTATAAGCATTGAGATATCACATCTCATGCTATAGGAAGGGTCTCAGGATTGGAATGGGAAGGAGTTGTATATGACATCTCATGCCATAGGAAGGGTCTCAGGTTTGGTATAAGCATTGAGATATCACATCACATGCTATAGGAAGGGTCTCAGGATTGGAATGGGAAGGACTTGGATATCACATCTCATGCTATAGGCAGGGTCTCAGGTTTGGAAAGGGAAGGAGATGGATATCACATTTCATGTTAGAGGTAGGATCTCAGGTTTGGAATTAGAGGCATTGAGATATCACATCTCATGCTATCAGAAGGGTCTCAGGATTGGAATGGGAAGGAGTTGGATATCACATCTCATGCTAAAGGGAGGGTCTCAGGTTTGGAAGGGGGAGGATTTGGAAATCACATCTCATGTTATAGGAAGGATCTCAGGTTTGGTATTAGAAGCATTGAGATATCACATCTCATGCTATCGGAAGTATCTCAGGTTTGGTATTAGAGGCATTGAGATATCACATCTCATGCTATCATAAGGGTCTCAGGATTGGAATGGGAAGGAGTTGGATATCACATCTCATGTTATAGGAAGGATCTCAGGTTTGGTATTAGAAGCATTGAGACATCACATCTCATGCTATAGGAAGGGTCTCAGGATTGGAATGGGCAGGAGTTGGATATCACATCTCATGCTATAGGAAGGGTCTCAGATTTGGTATAAGCATTGAGATATCACATCTCTGCTATCGGAAGGGTCTCAGGATTGGAATGGGAAGGAGTTGGATATTCCCATCTCATGTTATAGGAAGGGTCTCAGGTTTGGTATTAGAAGCATTGAGATATCCCATCTCATGATATAGGAAGGGTCCCAGGATGGAATGGGAAGGAGTAGGATATCACATTTCATGTTATAGGAAGGGTCTCAGGATTGGAATGGGAAGGATTTGGATATCATATCTCATGCTATAGGAAGGCTCTCAGGTTTGGAAGGGGAAAGAGTTGGATATCACATTTCATGTTAGAGGAAGCATCTCAGGTTTGGTATTAGAGGCCTTGAGATATCACATCTCATGCTATAGGAAGGGTCTCAGGATTGGAATGGGAAGGAGTTGGATATCACATCTCATGTTATAGGAAAGATCTCAGGTTTGGTATTAGAAGCATTGAGACATCACATCTCATGTTATAGGAAGGGTCTCAGGATTGGAATGGGAAGAAGTTGGATATCACATCTCATGCTATAGGAAGGGTCTCAGGTTTGGTATAAGCATTGAGATATCACATCTCATGCTATAGGAAGGGTCTCAGGATTGGAATGGGAAGGAGTTGTATATGACATCTCATGCCATAGGAAGGGTCTCAGGTTTGGTATAAGCATTGAGATATCACATCACATGCTATAGGAAGGGTCTCAGGATTGGAATGGGAAGGACTTGGATATCACATCTCATGCTATAGGCAGGGTCTCAGGTTTGGAAAGGGAAGGAGATGGATATCACATTTCATGTTAGAGGTAGGATCTCAGGTTTGGAATTAGAGGCATTGAGATATCACATCTCATGCTATCAGAAGGGTCTCAGGATTGGAATGGGAAGGAGTTGGATATCACATCTCATGCTAAAGGAAGGGCCTTAGGATTGGAATGGGAAGGAGTTGGATATCACATCTCATGCTATAGGAAGGGTCTCAGATTTGGTATAAGCATCGAGATATCACATCTCTGCTATTGGAAGGGTCTCAGGATTGGAATGGGAAGGAGTTGGATATCCCATCTCATGTTATAGGAAGAGTCTCAGGTTTGGTATTAGAAGCATTGAGATATCACATCTCATGCTATAGGAAGTGTCTCAGGATTGGAATGGGAAGGACTTGGGTATCACATCTCATGCTATAGGGAGGGTCTCAAGTTTGATATTAGAAGCATTGAGATATCACATCTCATGCTATAGGAATGGTCTCAGGATTGGAATGGGAAGGAGTTGGATATCACATCTCATTCTATAGGAAGGGTCTCAGGTTTGGTATAAGCAGTGAGATATCACATCTCATGCTATAGGAAGTGTCTCAGGATTGGAATGGGAAGGAGTTGGATATCACATCTCATGTTATAGGAAGGATCTCAGGTTTGGTATAAGCATTGAGATATCACATCTCTGCTATCGGAAGGGTCTCAGGATTGGAATGGGAAGGAGTTGGATATTCCCATCTCATGTTATAGGAAGGGTCTCAGGTTTGGTATTAGAAGCATTGAGATATCCCATCTCATGATATAGGAAGGGTCCCAGGATGGAATGGGAAGGAGTAGGATATCACATTTCATGTTATAGGAAGGGTCTCAGGATTGGAATGGGAAGGATTTGGATATCATATCTCATGCTATAGGAAGGCTCTCAGGTTTGGAAGGGGAAAGAGTTGGATATCACATTTCATGTTAGAGGAAGGATCTCAGGTTTGGTATTAGAGGCCTTGAGATATCACATCTCATGCTATAGGAAGGGTCTCAGGATTGGAATGGGAAGGAGTTGGATATCACATCTCATGTTATAGGAAAGATCTCAGGTTTGGTATTAGAAGCATTGAGACATCACATCTCATGTTATAGGAAGGGTCTCAGGATTGGAATGGGAAGAAGTTGGATATCACATCTCATGCTATAGGAAGGGTCTCAGGTTTGGTATAAGCATTGAGATATCACATCTCATGCTATAGGAAGGGTCTCAGGATTGGAATGGGAAGGAGTTGTATATGACATCTCATGCCATAGGAAGGGTCTCAGGTTTGGTATAAGCATTGAGATATCACATCACATGCTATAGGAAGGGTCTCAGGATTGGAATGGGAAGGACTTGGATATCACATCTCATGCTATAGGCAGGGTCTCAGGTTTGGAAAGGGAAGGAGATGGATATCACATTTCATGTTAGAGGTAGGATCTCAGGTTTGGAATTAGAGGCATTGAGATATCACATCTCATGCTATCAGAAGGGTCTCAGGATTGGAATGGAAAGGAGTTGGATATCACATCTCATGCTAAAGGGAGGGTCTCAGGTTTGGAAGGGGGAGGATTTGGAAATCACATCTCATGTTATAGGAAGGATCTCAGGTTTGGTATTAGAAGCATTGAGATATCACATCTCATGCTATCGGAAGTATCTCAGGTTTGGTATTAGAGGCATTGAGATATCACATCTCATGCTATCATAAGGGTCTCAGGATTGGAATGGGAAGGAGTTGGATATCACATCTCATGTTATAGGAAGGATCTCAGGTTTGGTATTAGAAGCATTGAGACATCACATCTCATGCTATAGGAAGGGTCTCAGGATTGGAATGGGAAGGAGTTGGATATCACATCTCATGCTATAGGAAGGGTCTCAGATTTGGTATAAGCATTGAGATATCACATCTCATGCTATAGGAAGGGTCTCAGGATTGGAATGGGAAGGAGTTGTATATGACATCTCAGGCCATAGGAAGGGTCTCAGGTTTGGTATAAGCATTGAGATATCACATCTCTGCTATCGGAAGGGTCTCAGGATTGGAATGGGAATGAGTTGGATATCCCATCTCATGTTATAGGAAGAGTCTCAGGTTTGGTATTAGAAGCATTGAGATATCCCATCTCATGCTATAGGAAGGGTCTCAGGTTGGAATGGGAAGGAGTTGGATATCACATTTCATGTTATAGGAAGGGTCTCAGGATTGGAATTGGAAGGACTTGGCTATCATATCTCATGCTATAGGAAGGCTCTCAGGTTTGGAAGGGGAAAGAGTTGGATATCACATTTCATGTTAGAGGAAGGATCTCAGGTTTGGTATTAGAGGCCTTGAGATATCAAATCTCATGCTATAGGAAGGGTCTCAGGATTGGAATGGGAAGGAGTTGGATATCACATCTCATGCTATAGGAAGGGTCTCAGATTTGGTATAAGCATTGAGATATCACATCTCATGCTATAGGAAGTGTCTCAGGATTGGAATGGGAAGGAGTTGGATATCACATCTCATGTTATAGGAAGGATCTCAGGTTTGGTATAAGCATTGAGATATCACATCTCTGCTATCGGAAGGGTCTCAGGATTGGAATGGGAAGGAGTTGGATATTCCCATCTCATGTTATAGGAAGGGTCTCAGGTTTGGTATTAGAAGCATTGAGATATCCCATCTCATGATATAGGAAGGGTCCCAGGATGGAATGGGAAGGAGTAGGATATCACATTTCATGTTATAGGAAGGGTCTCAGGATTGGAATGGGAAGGATTTGGATATCATATCTCATGCTATAGGAAGGCTATCAGGTTTGGAAGGGGAAAGAGTTGGATATCACATTTCATGTTAGAGGAAGGATCTCAGGTTTGGTATTAGAGGCCTTGAGATATCACATCTCATGCTATAGGAAGGGTCTCAGGATTGGTATTAGAAGCATTGAGACATCACATCTCATGTTATAGGAAGGGTCTCAGGATTGGAATGGGAAGAAGTTGGATATCACATCTCATGCTATAGGAAGGGTCTCAGGTTTGGTATTAGAAGCATTGAGACATCACATCTCATGTTATAGGAAGGGTCTCAGGATTGGAATGGGAAGAAGTTGGATATCACATCTCATGCTATAGGAAGGGTCTCAGGTTTGGTATAAGCATTGAGATATCACATCTCATGCTATAGGAAGGGTCTCAGGATTGGAATGGGAAGGAGTTGTATATGACATCTCATGCCATAGGAAGGGTCTCAGGTTTGGTATAAGCATTGAGATATCACATCACATGCTATAGGAAGGGTCTCAGGATTGGAATGGGAAGGACTTGGATATCACATCTCATGCTATAGGCAGGGTCTCAGGTTTGGAAAGGGAAGGAGATGGATATCACATTTCATGTTAGAGGTAGGATCTCAGGTTTGGAATTAGAGGCATTGAGATATCACATCTCATGCTATCAGAAGGGTCTCAGGATTGGAATGGGAAGGAGTTGGATATCACATCTCATGCTAAAGGGAGGGTCTCAGGTTTGGAAGGGTGAGGATTTGGAAATCACATCTCATGTTATAGGAAGGATCTCAGGTTTGGTATTAGAAGCATTGAGATATCACATCTCATGCTATCGGAAGTATCTCAGGTTTGGTATTAGAGGCATTGAGATATCACATCTCATGCTATCATAAGGGTCTCAGGATTGGAATGGGAAGGAGTTGGATATCACATCTCATGTTATAGGAAGGATCTCAGGTTTGGTATTAGAAGCATTGAGACATCACATCTCATGCTATAGGAAGGGTCTCAGGATTGGAATGGGAAGGAGTTGGATATCACATCTCATGCTATAGGAAGGGTCTCAGATTTGGTATAAGCATTGAGATATCACATCTCATGCTATAGGAAGGGTCTCAGGATTGGAATGGGAAGGAGTTGTATATGACATCTCAGGCCATAGGAAGGGTCTCAGGTTTGGTATAAGCATTGAGATATCACATCTCTGCTATCGGAAGGGTCTCAGGATTGGAATGGGAATGAGTTGGATATCCCATCTCATGTTATAGGAAGAGTCTCAGGTTTGGTATTAGAAGCATTGAGATATCCCATCTCATGCTATAGGAAGGGTCTCAGGTTGGAATGGGAAGGAGTTGGATATCACATTTCATGTTATAGGAAGGGTCTCAGGATTGGAATTGGAAGGACTTGGCTATCATATCTCATGCTATAGGAAGGCTCTCAGGTTTGGAAGGGGAAGGAGTTGGATATCACATTTCATGTTAGAGGAACGATCTCAGGTTTGGTATTAGAGGCCTTGTGATATCACATCTCATGCTATAGGAAGGGTCTCAGGATTGGAATGGGAAGGAGTTGGATATCACATCTCAAGCTAAAGGGACGGTCTCAGGTTTGGTATAAGCATTGTGATATCACATCTCATGCTATAGGAAGGGTCTCAGGATTGGAATGGGAAGGAGTTGGATATCACATCTCATGTTATAGGAAAGATCTCAGGTTTGGTATTAGAAGCATTGCGACATCACATCTCATGTTATAGGAAGGGTCTCAGGATTGGAATGGGAAGAAGTTGGATATCACATCTCATGCTATAAGAAGGGTCTCAGGTTTGGTATAAGCATTGAGATATCACATCTCATGCTATAGGAAGGGTCTCAGGTTTGGAATGGGAAGGAGTTGTATATGACATCTCATGCCATAGGAAGGGTCTCAGGTTTGGTATAAGCATTGAGATATCACATCACATGCTATAGGAAGGGTCTCAGGATTGGAATGGAAAGGACTTGGATATCACATCTCATGCTATAGGCAGGGTCTCAGGTTTGGAAAGGGAAGGAGATGGATATCACATTTCATGTTCGAGGTAGGATCTCAGGTTTGGTATTAGAGGCATTGAAATATCACATCTCATGCTATCAGAAGGGTCTCAGGATTGGAATGGGAAGGAGTTGGATATCACATCTCATGCTAAAGGGAGGGTCTCAGGTTTGGAAGGGGAAGGATTTGGAAATCACATCTCATGTTATAGGAAGGATCTCAGGTTTGGTATTAGAAGCATTGAGATATCACATCTCATGCTATCGTAAGTATCTCAGGTTTGGTATTAGAGGTATTGAGATATCACATCTCATGCTATCATAAGGGTCTCAGGATTGGAATGGGAAGGAGTTGGATATCACATCTCATGTTATAGGAAGGCTCTCTGGTTTGCAAGGGGAAGGAGTTGGATATCACATTTCATGTTAGAGGAACGATCTCAGGTTTGGTATTAGAGGCCTCGAGATATCACATCTCATGCTATAGGAAGGGTCTCAGGATTGGAATGGGAAGGAGTTGGATATCACATCTCAAGCTATAGGAACGGTCTCAGGTTTGGTATAAGCATTGTGATATCACATCTCATGCTATAGGAAGGGTCTCAGGATTGGAATGGGAAGGAGTTGGATATCACATCTCATGTTATAGGAAAGATCTCAGGTTTGGTATTAGAAGCATTGCGACATCACATCTCATGTTATAGGAAGGGTCTCAGGATTGGAATGGGAAGAAGTTGGATATCACATCTCATGCTATAGGAAGGGTCTCAGGTTTGGTATAAGCATTGAGATATCACATCTCATGCTATAGGAAGGGTCTCAGGATTGGAATGGGAAGGAGTTGTATATGACATCTCATGCCATAGGAAGGGTCTCAGGTTTGGTATAAGCATTGAGATATCACATCACATGCTATAGGAAGGGTCTCAGGATTGGAATGGAAAGGACTTGGATATCAAATCTCATGCTATAGGCAGGGTCCCAGGTTTGGAAAGGGAAGGAGATGGATATCACATTTCATGTTAGAGGTAGGATCTCAGGTTTGGTATTAGAGGCATTGAAATATCACATCTCATGCTATCAGATGGGTCTCAGGATTGGAATGGGAAGGAGTTGGATATCACATCTCATGCTAAAGGGAGGGTCTCAGGTTTGGAAGGGGAAGGATTTGGAAATCACATCTCATCTTATAGGAAGGATCTCAGGTTTGGTATTAGAAGCATTGAGATATCACATCTCATGCTATCGGAAGTATCTCAGGTTTGGTATTAGAGGCATTGAGATATCACATCTCATGCTATCATAAGGGTCTCAGGATTGGAATGGGAAGGAGTTGGATATCACATCTCATGTTATAGGAAGGATCTCAGGTTTGGTATTAGAAGCATTGAGACATCACATCTCATGCTATAGGAAGGGTCTCAGGATTGGAATGGGAAGGAGTTGGATATCACATCTCATGCTATAGGAAGGGTCTCAGATTTGGTATAAGCATTGAGATATCACATCTCATGCTATAGGAAGGGTCTCAGGATTGGAATGGGAAGGAGTTGTATATGACATCTCAGGCCATAGGAAGGGTCTCAGGTTTGGTAAAAGCATTGAGATATCACATCTCTGCTATCGGAAGGGTCTCAGGATTGGAATGGGAAGGAGTTGGATATCCCATCTCATGTTATAGGAAGGGTCTCAGGTTTGGTATTAGAAGCATTGAGACATCACATCTCATGTTATAGGAAGGGTCTCAGGATTGGAATGGGAAGAAGTTGGATATCACATCTCATGCCATAGGAAGGGCCTCAGGTTTGGTATAAGCATTGAGATATCACATCTCATGCTATAGGAAGGGTCTCAGGATTGGAATGGGAAGGAGTTGTATATGACATCTCATGCCATAGGAAGGGTCTCAGGTTTGGACTAAGCATTGAGATATCACATCACATGCTATAGGAAGGGTCTCAGGATTGGAATGGGAAGGAGTTGGATATCCCAAATCATGTTATAGGAAGGGTCTCAGGTTTGGTATTAGAAGCATTGAGATATCACATCTCATGCTATAGGAAGGGTCTCAGGATTGGAATGGGGAGGACTTGGATGTCACATCTCATGTTATAGGAAGGCTCTCAGGTTTGGAAGGGGAAGGAGTTGGATATCACATTTCATGTTAGAGGAACGATCTCAGGTTTGGTATTAGAGGCCTTGAGATATCACATCTCATGCTATAGGAAGGGTCTCAGGATTGGAATGGGAAGGAGTTGGATATCACATCTCAAGCTATAGGAACGGTCTCAGGTTTGGTATAAGCATTGTGATATCACATCTCATGCTATAGGAAGGGTCTCAGGATTGGAATGGGAAGGAGTTGGATATCACATCTCATGTTATAGGAAAGATCTCAGGTTTGGTATTAGAAGCATTGCGACATCACATCTCATGTTATAGGAAGGGTCTCAGGATTGGAATGGGAAGAAGTTGGATATCACATCTCATGCTATAGGAAGGGTCTCAGGTTTGGTATAAGCATTGAGATATCACATCACATGCTATAGGAAGGGTCTCAGGATTGGAATGGGAAGGACTTGGATATCACATCTCATGCTATAGGCAGGGTCTCAGGATTGGAATGGGAAGGAGTTGGATATCACATCTCAAGCTATAGGAACGGTCTCAGGTTTGGTATAAGCATTGTGATATCACATCTCATGCTATAGGAAGGGTCTCAGGATTGGAATGGGAAGGACTTGGATATCACATCTCATGCTATAGGCAGGGTCTCAGGTTTGGAAAGGGAAGGAGATGGATATCACATTTCATGTTAGAGGTAGGATCTCAGGTTTGGTATTAGAGGCATTGAAATATCACATCTCATGCTATCAGAAGGGTCTCAGGATTGGAATGGGAAGGAGTTGGATATCACATCTCATGCTAAAGGGAGGGTCTCAGGTTTGGAAGTGGAAGGATTTGGAAATCACATCTCATGTTATAGGAAGGATCTCAGGTTTGGTAATAGAAGCATTGAGATATCACATCTCATGCTATCATAAGGGTCTCAGGATTGGAATGGGAAGGAGTTGGATATCACATCTCATGTTATAGGAAGGATCTCAGGTTTGGTATTAGAAGAATTGAGACATCACATCTCATGCTATAGGAAGGGTCTCAGGATTGGAATGGGAAGAAGTTGGATATCACATCTCATGCTATAGGAAGGGTCTCAGATTTGGTATAAGCATTGAGATATCACATCTAATGCTATAGGAAGGGTCTCGGGATTGGAATGGGAAGGAGTTGCATATGACATCTCAGGCCATAGGAAGGGTCTCAGGTTTGGTATAAGCATTGAGATATCACATCTCTGCTATCGGAAGGGTCTCAGGATTGGAATGGGAAGGAGTTGGATATCCCAAATCATGTTATAGGAAGGGTCTCAGGTTTGGTATTAGAAGCATTGAGATATCACATCTCATGCTATAGGAAGGGTCTCAGGATTGGAATGGGGAGGACTTGGATGTCACATCTCATGTTATAGGAAGGCTCTCAGGTTTGGAAGGGGAAGGAGTTGGATATCACATTTCATGTTAGAGGAACGATCTCAGGTTTGGTATTAGAGGCCTTGAGATATCACATCTCATGCTATAGGAAGGGTCTCAGGATTGGAATGGGAAGGAGTTGGATATCACATCTCAAGCTATAGGAACGGTCTCAGGTTTGGTATAAGCATTGTGATATCACATCTCATGCTATAGGAAGGGTCTCAGGATTGGAATGGGAAGGAGTTGGATATCACATCTCATGTTATAGGAAAGATCTCAGGTTTGGTATTAGAAGCATTGCGACATCACATCTCATGTTATAGGAAGGGTCTCAGGATTGGAATGGGAAGAAGTTGGATATCACATCTCATGCTATAGGAAGGGTCTCAGGTTTGGTATAAGCATTGAGATATCACATCTCATGCTATAGGAAGGGTCTCAGGATTGGAATGGGAAGGAGTTGTATATGACATCTCATGCCATAGGAAGGGTCTCAGGTTTGGTATAAGCATTGAGATATCACATCACGTGCTATAGGAAGGGTCTCAGGATTGGAATGGAAAGGACTTGGATATCACATCTCATGCTATAGGCAGGGTCTCAGGTTTGGAAAGGGAAGGAGATGGATATCACATTTCATGTTAGAGGTAGGATCTCAGGTTTGGTATTAGAGGCATTGAAATATCACATCTCATGCTATCAGATGGGTCTCAGGATTGGAATGGGAAGGAGTTGGATATCACATCTCATGCTAAAGGGAGGGTCTCAGGTTTGGAAGGGGAAGGATTTGGAAATCACATCTCATGTTATAGGAAGGATCTCAGGTTTGGTATTAGAAGCATTGAGATATCACATCTCATGCTATCGGAAGTATCTCAGGTTTGGTATTAGAGGCATTGAGATATCACATCTCATGCTATCATAAGGGTCTCAGGATTGGAATGGGAAGGAGTTGGATATCACATCTCATGTTATAGGAAGGATCTCAGGTTTGGTATTAGAAGCATTGAGACATCACATCTCATGCTATAGGAAGGGTCTCAGGATTGGAATGGGAAGGAGTTGGATATCACATCTCATGCTATAGGAAGGGTCTCAGATTTGGTATAAGCATTGAGATATCACATCACATGCTATAGGAAGGGTCTCAGGATTGGAATGGGAAGGACTTGGATATCACATCTCATGCTATAGGCAGGGTCTCAGGTTTGGAAAGGGAAGGAGATGGATATCACATTTCATGTTAGAGGTAGGATCTCAGGTTTGGTATTAGAGGCATTGAAATATCACATCTCATGCTATCAGAAGGGTCTCAGGATTGGAATGGGAAGGAGTTGGATATCACATCTCATGCTAAAGGGAGGGTCTCAGGTTTGGAAGTGGAAGGATTTGGAAATCACATCTCTTGTTATAGGAAGGATCTCAGGTTTGGTAATAGAAGCATTGAGATATCACATCTCATGCTATCATAAGGGTCTCAGGATTGGAATGGGAAGGAGTTGGATATCACATCTCATGTTATAGGAAGGATCTCAGGTTTGGTATTAGAAGAATTGAGACATCACATCTCATGCTATAGGAAGGGTCTCAGGATTGGAATGGGAAGAAGTTGGATATCACATCTCATGCTATAGGAAGGGTCTCAGATTTGGTATAAGCATTGAGATATCACATCTAATGCTATAGGAAGGGTCTCAGGATTGGAATGGGAAGGAGTGGCATATGACATCTCAGGCCATAGGAAGGGTCTCAGGTTTGGTATAAGCATTGAGATATCACATCTCTGCTATCGGAAGGGTCTCAGGATTGGAATGGGAAGGAGTTGGATATCCCAAATCATGTTATAGGAAGGGTCTCAGGTTTGGTATTAGAAGCATTGAGATATCACATCTCATGCTATAGGAAGGGTCTCAGGATTGGAATGGGGAGGACTTGGATGTCACATCTCATGTTATAGGGAGGGTCTCAAGTTTGATATTAGAAGCATTGAGATAACAAATCTCGTGATATCGGTAGGGTCTCAGGATTGGAATGGGAAGGAATTGGATATCACATCTCATGATAAAGGAAGGGTCTAAGGTTTGGAAGGGGAAGGATTTGGATATCACATCTCATGTTATAGGACGGGTCTCAGGTTTGGTATTAGAAGCATTGAGATATCAAGTCTCATGGTATAGGAAGGGTCTCAGAATTGGAATGGGAAGGAGTTGGATATCACATCTCAAGCTATAGGTAGGGTCTCAGGATTGGAATAGTAAGGAGTTTGATATCACATCTCATGCCATAGTATGGGTCTCAGGTTTGGTAGAAGCATTGGGATATCACATCTCATGTTATCGGAAGGGTATCAGTATTGGATTTGGAAGGAGTTGGATATCCCATCTCATGCTATAGGAAGGGTCTCAGGTTGGAATGGGAAGGAATTGGATATCACATTTCATGTTATAGGAAGGCTCTCAGGTTTGGAAGGGGAAGGAGTTGGATATCACATTTCATGTTAGAGGAAGGATCTCAGGTTTGGTATTAGAGGCCTTGAGATATCACATCTCATGCTATAGGAAGGGTCTCAGGATTGGAATGGGAAGGAGTTGGATATCACATCTCAAGCTATAGGAAGGGTCTCAGGTTTGGTATAAGCATTGAGATATCACATCTCATGCTATAGGAAGGGTCTCAGGATTGGAATGGGAAGAAGTTGGATATCACATCTCATGCTATAGGAAGGGTCTCAGGATTGGAATGGGAAGAAGTTGGATATCACATCTCATGCTATAGGAAGGGTCTCCGGTTTGGTATAAGCATTGAGATATCACATCTCATGCTATAGGAAGGGTCTCAGGATTGGAATGGGAAGGAGTTGGATATCACATCTCATGCTATAGGAAGAGTCTCAGGTTTGGTATTAGAAGCATTGAGATATCCCATCTCATGCTATAGGAAGGGTCTCACGTTGGAATGGGAAGGAGTTGGATATCACATTTCATGTTATAGGAAGGGTCTCAGGATTGGAATTGGAGGGACTTGGCTATCATATCTCATGCTATAGGAAGGCTCTCAGGTTTGGAAGGGGAAGGAGTTGGATATCACATTTCATGTTAGAGGAACGATCTCAGGTTTGGTATTAGAGGCCTTGAGATATCACATCTCATGCTATAGGAAGGGTCTCAGGATTGGAATGGGAAGGAGTTGGATATCACATCTCAAGCTAAAGGGACGGTCTCAGGTTTGGTATAAGCATTGTGATATCACATCTCATGCTATAGGAAGGGTCTCAGGATTGGAATGGGAAGGAGTTGGATATCACATCTCATGTTATAGGAAAGATCTCAGGTTTGGTATTAGAAGCATTGCGACATCACATCTCATGTTATAGGAAGGGTCTCAGGATTGGAATGGGAAGAAGTTGGATATCACATCTCATGCTATAAGAAGGGTCTCAGGTTTGGTATAAGCATTGAGATATCACATCTCATGCTATAGGAAGGGTCTCAGGTTTGGAATGGGAAGGAGTTGTATATGACATCTCATGCCATAGGAAGGGTCTCAGGTTTGGTATAAGCATTGAGATATCACATCACATGCTATAGGAAGGGTCTCAGGATTGGAATGGAAAGGACTTGGATATCACATCTCATGCTATAGGCAGGGTCTCAGTTTTGGAAAGGGAAGGAGATGGATATCACATTTCATGTTCGAGGTAGGATCTCAGGTTTGGTATTAGAGGCATTGAAATATCACATCTCATGCTATCAGAAGGGTCTCAGGATTGGAATGGGAAGGAGTTGGATATCACATCTCATGCTAAAGGGAGGGTCTCATGTTTGGAAGGGGAAGGATTTGGAAATCACATCTCATGTTATAGGAAGGATCTCAGGTTTGGTATTAGATGTATTGAGATATCACATCTCATGCTATCATAAGGGTCTCAGGATTGGAATGGGAAGGAGTTGGATATCACATCTCATGTTATAGGAAGGCTCTCTGGTTTGCAAGGGGAAGGAGTTGGATATCACATTTCATGTTAGAGGAACGATCTCAGGTTTGGTATTAGAGGCCTTGAGATATCACATCTCATGCTATAGGAAGGATCTCAGGTTTGGTATAAGCATTGTGATATCACATCTCATGCTATAGGAAGGGTCTCAGGATTGGAATGGGAAGGAGTTGGATATCACATCTCATGTTATAGGAAAGATCTCAGGTTTGGTATTAGAAGCATTGCGACATCACATCTCATGTTATAGGAAGGGTCTCAGGATTGGAATGGGAAGAAGTTGGATATCACATCTCATGCTATAGGAAGGGTCTCCGGTTTGGTATAAGCATTGAGATATCACATCTCATGCTATAGGAAGGGTCTCAGGATTGGAATGGGAAGGAGTTGTATATGACATCTCATGCCATAGGAAGGGTCTCAGGTTTGGTATAAGCATTGAGATATCACATCACATGCTATAGGAAGGGTCTCAGGATTGGAATGGAAGGGACTTGGATTTCAAATCTCATGCTATAGGCAGGGTCCCAGGTTTGGAAAGGGAAGGAGATGGATATCACATTTCATGTTAGAGGTAGGATCTCAGGTTTGGTATTAGAGGCATTGAAATATCACATCTCATGCTATCAGATGGGTCTCAGGATTGGAATGGGAAGGAGTTGGATATCACATCTCATGCTAAAGGGAGGGTCTCAGGTTTGGAAGGGGAAGGATTTGGAAATCACATCTCATGTTATAGGAAGGATCTCAGGTTTGGTATTAGAAGCATTGAGATATCACATCTCATGCTATCGGAAGTATCTCAGGTTTGGTATTAGAGGCATTGAGATATCACATCTCATGCTATCATAAGGGTCTCAGGATTGGAATGGGAAGGAGTTGGATATCACATCTCATGTTATAGGAAGGATCTCAGGTTTGGTATTAGAAGCATTGAGACATCACATCTCATGCTATAGGAAGGGTCTCAGGATTGGAATGGGAAGGAGTTGGATATCACATCTCATGCTATAGGAAGGGTCTCAGATTTGGTATAAGCATTCAGAAATCACATCTCATGCTATAGGAAGGGTCTCAGGATTGGAATGGGAAGGAGTTGTATATGACATCTCAGGCCATAGGAAGGGTCTCAGGTTTGGTAAAAGCATTGAGATATCACATCTCTGCTATCGGAAGGGTCTCAGGATTGGAATGGGAAGGAGTTGGATATCCCATCTCATGTTATAGGAAGGGTCTCAGGTTTGGTATTAGAAGCATTGAGACATCACATCTCATGTTATAGGAAGGGTCTCAGGATTGGAATGGGAAGAAGTTGGATATCACATCTCATGCTATAGGAAGGGTCTCAGGTTTGGTATAAGCATTGAGATATCACATCTCATGCTATAGGAAGGGTCTCAGGATTGGAATGGGAAGGAGTTGTATATGACATCTCATGCCATAGGAAGGGTCTCAGGTTTGGACTAAGCATTGAGATATCACATCACATGCTATAGGAAGGGTCTCAGGATTGGAATGGGAAGGACTTGGATATCACATCTCATGCTATAGGCAGGGTCTCAGGTTTGGAAAGGGAAGGAGATGGATATCACATTTCATGTTAGAGGTAGGATCTCAGGTTTGGTATTAGAGGCATTGAAATATCACATCTCATGCTATCAGAAGGGTCTCAGGATTGGAAGTGGAAGGATTTGGAAATCACATCTCATGTTATAGGAAGGATCTCAGGTTTGGTATTAGAAGCATTGAGATATCACATCTCATGCTATCAGAAGTATCTCAGGTTTGGTATTAGAGGCATTGAGATATCACATCTCATGCTATCATAAGGGTCTCAGGATTGGAATGGGAAGGAGTTGGATATCACATCTCATGTTATAGGAAGGATCTCAGGTTTGGTATTAGAAGAATTGAGACATCACATCTCATGCTATAGGAAGGGTCTCAGGATTGGAATGGGAAGAAGTTGGATATCACATCTCATGCTATAGGAAGGGTCTCAGGTTTGGAAAGGGAAGGAGATGGATATCACATTTCATGTTAGAGGTAGGATCTCAGGTTTGGTATTAGAGGCATTGAAATATCACATCTCATGCTATCAGAAGGGTCTCAGGATTGGAATGGGAAGGAGTTGGATATCACATCTCATGCTAAAGGTAGGGTCTCAGGTTTGGAAGTGGAAGGATTTGGAAATCACATCTCATGTTATAGGAAGGATCTCAGGTTTGGTATTAGAAGCATTGAGATATCACATCTCATGCTATCATAAGGGTCTCAGGATTGGAATGGGAAGGAGTTGGATATCACATCTCATGTTATAGGAAGGATCTCAGGTTTGGTATTAGAAGAATTGAGACATCACATCTCATGCTATAGGAAGGGTCTCAGGATTGGAATGGGAAGAAGTTGGATATCACATCTCATGCTATAGGAAGGGTCTCAGATTTGGTATAAGCATTGAGATATCACATCTAATGCTATAGGAAGGGTCTCAGGATTGGAATGGGAAGGAGTTGCATATGACATCTCAGGCCATAGGAAGGCTCTCAGGTTTGGTATAAGCATTGAGATATCACATCTCTGCTATCGGAAGGGTCTCAGGATTGGAATGGGAAGGAGTTAGATATCCCAAATCATGTTATAGGAAGGGTCTCGGGTTTGGTATTAGAAGCATTGAGATATCACATCTCATGCTATAGGAAGGGTCTCAGGATTGGAATGGGGAGGACTTGGATGTCACATCTCATGTTATAGGAAGGCTCTCAGGTTTGGAAGGGGAAGGAGTTGGATATCACATTTCATGTTAGAGGAACGATCTCAGGTTTGGTATTAGAGGCCTTGAGATATCACATCTCATGCTATAGGAAGGGTCTCAGGATTGGAATGGGAAGGAGTTGGATATCACATCTCAAGCTATAGGAACGGTCTCAGGTTTGGTATAAGCATTGTGATATCACATCTCATGCTATAGGAAGGGTCTCAGGATTGGAATGGGAAGGAGTTGGATATCACATCTCATGTTATAGGAAAGATCTCAGGTTTGGTATTAGAAGCATTGCGACATCACATCTCATGTTATAGGAAGGGTCTCAGGATTGGAATGGGAAGAAGTTGGATATCACATCTCATGCTATAGGAAGGGTCTCAGGTTTGGTATAAGCATTGAGATATCACATCTCATGCTTAGGAAGGGTCTCAGGATTGGAATGGGAAGGAGTTGTATATGACATCTCATGCCATAGGAAGGGTCTCAGGTTTGGTATAAGCATTGAGATATCACATCACATGCTATAGGAAGGGTCTCAGGATTGGAATGGAAAGGACTTGGATATCACATCTCATGCTATAGGCAGGGTCTCAGGTTTGGAAAGGGAAGGAGATGGATATCACATTTCATGTTAGAGGTAGGATCTCAGGTTTGGTAATAGAGGCATTGAAATATCACATCTCATGCTATCAGATGGGTCTCAGGATTGGAATGGGAAGGAGTTGGATATCACATCTCATGCTAAAGGGAGGGTCTCAGGTTTGGAAGGGGAAGGATTTGGAAATCACATCTCATGTTATAGGAAGGATCTCAGGTTTGGTATTAGAAGCATTGAGATATCACATCTCATGCTATCGGAAGTATCTCAGGTTTGGTATTAGAGGCATTGAGATATCACATCTCATGCTATCATAAGGGTCTCAGGATTGGAATGGGAAGGAGTTGGATATCACATCTCATGTTATAGGAAGGATCTCAGGTTTGGTATTAAAAGCATTGAGACATCACATCTCATGCTATAGGAAGGGTCTCAGGATTGGAATGGGAAGGAGTTGGATATCACATCTCATGCTATAGGAAGGGTCTCAGATTTGGTATAAGCATTGAGATATCACATCACATGCTATAGGAAGGGTCTCAGGATTGGAATGGGAAGGACTTGGATATCACATCTCATGCTATAGGCAGGGTCTCAGGTTTGGAAAGGGAACGAGATGGATATCACATTTCATGTTAGAGGTAGGATCTCAGGTTTGGTATTAGAGGCATTGAAATATCACATCTCATGCTATCAGACGGGTCTCAGGATTGGAATGGGAAGGAGTTGGATATCACATCTCATGCTAAAGGGAGGGTCTCAGGTTTGGAAGTGGAAGGATTTGGAAATCACATCTCATGTTATAGGAAGGATCTCAGGTTTGGTAATAGAAGCATTGAGATATCACATCTCATGCTATCATAAGGGTCTCAGGATTGGAATGGGAAGGAGTTGGATATCACATCTCATGTTATAGGAAGGATCTCAGGTTTGGTATTAGAAGAATTGAGACATCACATCTCATGCTATAGGAAGGGTCTCAGGATTGGAATGGGAAGAAGTTGGATATCACATCTCATGCTATAGGAAGGGTCTCAGATTTGGTATAAGCATTGAGATATCACATCTATTGCTATAGGAAGGGTCTCAGGATTGGAATGGGAAGGAGTTGCATATGACATCTCAGGCCATAGGAAGGGTCTCAGGTTTGGTATAAGCATTGAGATATCACATCTCTGCTATCGGAAGGGTCTCAGGATTGGAATGGGAAGGAGTTGGATATCCCAAATCATGTTATAGGAAGGGTCTCAGGTTTGGTATTAAAAGCATTGAGATATCACATCTCATGCTATAGGAAGGGTCTCAGGATTGGAATGGGGAGGACTTGGATGTCACATCTCATGTTATAGGGAGGGTCTCAAGTTTGATATTAGAAGCATTGAGATAACAAATCTCATGATATCGGTAGGGTCTCAGGATTGGAATGGGAAGGAATTGGATATCACATCTCATGATAAAGGAAGGTTCTAAGGTTTGGAAGGGGAAGGATTTGGATATCACATCTCATGTTATAGGACGGGTCTCAGGTTTGGTATTAGAAGCATTGAGATATCAAGTCTCATGGTATAGGAAGGGTCTCAGAATTGGAATGGGAAGGAGTTGGATATCACATCTCAAGCTATAGGTAGGGTCTCAGGATTGGAATAGTAAGGAGTTTGATATCACATCTCATGCCATAGTATGGGTCTCAGGTTTGGTAGAAGCATTGGGATATCACATCTCATGCTATCGGAAGGGTATCAGTATTGGATTTGGAAGGAGTTGGATATCCCATCTCATGCTATAGGAAGGGTCTCAGGTTGGAATGGGAAGGAATTGGATATCACATTTCATGTTATAGGAAGGCTCTCAGGTTTGGAAGGGGAAGGAGTTGGATATCCCATTTCATGTTAGAGGAAGGATCTCAGGTTTGGTATTAGAGGCCTTGAGATATCACATCTCATGCTATAGGAAGGGTCTCAGGATTGGAATGGGAAGGAGTTGGATATCACATCTCAAGCTATAGGAAGGGTCTCAGGTTTGGTATAAGCATTGAGATATCACATCTCATGCTATAGGAAGGGTCTCAGGATTGGAATGGGAAGGAGTTGGATATCACATCTCATGTTATAGGAAAGATCTCAGGTTTGGTATTAGAAGCATTGAGACATCACATCTCATGTTATAGGAAGGGTCTCAGGATTGGAATGGGAAGAAGTTGGATATCACATCTCATGCTATAGGAAGAGTCTCAGGTTTGGAAGGGGAAGGAGTTGGATATCCAATCTCATGTTATAGGACTGGTCTCGGGTTTGGTATTAGAAGCATTGAGATATCACATCGCATGCTGTAGGAAGGTTCTCAGGTTTGGAATGGGGAGGAATTGGATATCACATCTCATGTCATAGGAAGGATCTCAGGTTTGGTATTAGAAGCATTGAGATATCACATCTCATGCTATAGGAATGGTCTCAGGATTGGAATGGGAAGGAGTTGGATATTACACTCTTGCTATAGGAAGGGTCTCATGTTTGGAATGGGAAGGAGTTGGATATCACATATGCTATAGGAAGGGTCTCAGGTTTGGACCGGGAAGGAGTTGGATATCACATCTCATGTTATAGGAAGGGTCTCAGGTTTGGTATAAGCATTGAGATATCACATCTCTGCTATCGGAAGTGTCTCAGGATTGGAATGGGAAGGAGTTGGATATCCCATCTCATGTTATAGGACGGGTCTCAGGTTTGTTATTAGAATCATTGAGATATCATATTGCATGCTGTAGGAAGGGTCTAAGGATTGGAATGGGAAGGACTTGGATATCACATCTCATGCTATAGGTAGGCTCTCAGGTTTGGAAAGGGAAGGAGTTGGATATCACATTTCATGTTAGAGGAAGGATCTCAGGTTTGGTATTAGAGGCATTGAGATATCACATCTCATGCTATAGGAAGAGTCTCAGGATTGGAATGGGAAGGAGTTGGATATCACATTTCATGCTATAGGAAGGGTCTCAGGTTTGGTATAAGCATTGAGATATCACATCTCATGCTATAGGAAGGGTCTCGGGATTGGAATGGGAAGGAGTTGGATATCACATCTCATGTTATAGGAAGGATCTCAGGTTTGGTATTAGAAGCATTGAGACATCACATCTCATGCTATAGGAAGGGTCTCAGGATTGGAATGGGAAGGAGTTGGATATCACATCTCATGCTATAGGAAGGGTCTCAGGTTTGGTATAAGCATTGAGATATCACATCTCATGCTATAGGAAGGGTCTCAGGATTGGAATGGGAAGGAGTTGTATATGACATCTCATGCCATAGGAAGGGTCTTAGGTTTGGTATAAGCATTGAGATATCACATCTCTGCTATCGGAAGGGTCTCAGGATTGGAATGGGAAGGAGTTGGATATCCCATCTCATGTTATAGGAAGAGTCTCAGGTTTGGTATTAGAAGCATTGAGACATCACATCGCATGTTGTAGGAAGGGTCTCAGGATTGGAATGGGAAGGACTTGGGTATCACATCTCATGCTATAGGGAGGGTCACAAGTTTGATATTAGAAGCATTGAGATATCACATCTCATGCTATAGAAAGGGTCTCAGGATTGGAATGGGAAGGATTTGGATATCACATCTCATGCTATAGGAAGGGTCTCAGGTTTGGTATAAGCATTGAGATATCACATCTCTGCTATCGGAAGGGTCTCAGGATTGGAATGGGAAGGAGTTGGATATTCCCATCTCATGTTATAGGAAGGGTCTCAGGTTTGGTATTAGAAGCATTGAGATATCACATCTCATGCTATAAGAAGGGTCTCAGGATTGGAATGGGAAGGACTTGGATATCACATCTCATGCTATAGGGAGGGTCTCAAGTTTGATATTAGAAGCATTGAGATATCACATCTCATGATATCGGAAGAGTCTCAGGATTGGAATGGGAAGGAGTTGGATATCACATCTCATGATAAAGGAAGGGTCTAAGGTTTGGAAGGGGAAGGATTTGGATATCACATCTCATGTTATAGGACGGGTCTCAGGTTTGGTATTAGAAGCATTGAGATATCAAGTCTCGTTGTATAGGAAGGGTCTCAGAATTGGAATGGGAAGGAGTTGGATATCACATCTCAAGCTATAGGAAGGGTCACAGGATTGGAATGGGAAGGAGTTTGATATCACATCTCATGCCATAGTATGGGTCTCAGGTTTGGTAGAAGCATTGGGATATCACATCTCATGCTATCGGAAGGGTATCAGGATTGGATTTGGAAGGAGTTGGATATCCCATCTCATGCTATAGGAAGGGTCTCAGGTTGGAATGGGAAGGAGTTGGATATCACATCTCATGTTATAGGAAGGGTCTCAGGATTGGAATGGGAAGGACTTGGATATCACATCTCATGCTATAGGAAGGCTCTCAGGTTTGCAACGGGAAAGAGTTGGATATCACATTTCATGTTAGAGGTAGGATCTCAGGTTTGGTATTAGAGGCATTGATATATCACATCTCATGCTATCAGAAGAGTCTCAGAATTGGAATGGGAAGGAGTTGGATATCACATCTCATGCCATAGTATGGGTCTCAGGTTTGGTAGAAGCATTGGGATATCACATCTCATGCTATCGGAAGGATTTCAGGATTGGATTTGGAAGGAGTTGGATATCCCATCTCATGCTATAGGAAGGGTCTCAGTTTGGAATGGGAAGGAGTTTGATATCACATCTCATGCCATAGTATGGGTCTCAGGTTTGGTAGAAGCATTGGGATATCACATCTCATGCTATCGGAAGGGTATCAGGATTGGATTTGGAAGGAGTTGGATATCCCATCTCATGCTATAGGAAGGGTCTCAGGTTGGAATGGGAAGGAGTTGGATATCACATCTCATGTTATAGGAAGGGTCTCAGGATTGGAATGGGAAGGACTTGGATATCACATCTCATGCTATAGGAAGGCTCTCAGGTTTGCAACGGGAAAGAGTTGGATATCACATTTCATGTTAGAGGTAGGATCTCAGGTTTGGTATTAGAGGCATTGATATATCACATCTCATGCTATCAGAAGAGTCTCAGAATTGGAATGGGAAGGAGTTGGATATCACATCTCATGCCATAGTATGGGTCTCAGGTTTGGTAGAAGCATTGGGATATCACATCTCATGCTATCGGAAGGATTTCAGGATTGGATTTGGAAGGAGTTGGATATCCCATCTCATGCTATCGGAAGGGTATCAGGATTGGATTTGGAAGGAGTTGGATATCCCATCTCATGCTATAGGAAGGGTCTCAGGTTGGAATGGGAAGGAGATGGATATCACATCTCATGTTATAGGAAGGGTCTCAGGATTGGAATGGAAAGGACTTGGATATCATATCTCATGCTATAGGAAGGCTCTCAGGTTTGGAAGGGGAAGGAGTTGGATATCACATTTCATGTTAGAGGAAGGATCTCAGGTTTGGTATTAGAGGCATTGAGATATCACATCTCATGCTATAGGAAGGGTCTCAGGATTGGAATGGGAAGGAGTTGGATATCACATCTCAAGCTATAGGAAGGGTCTCAGGTTGGGTATAAGCATTGAGATATCACATCTCATGCTATAGGAATGGTCTCAGGATTGGAATGGGAAGGAGATGGATATCACATCTCATGTTATAGGAAAGATCTCAGGTTTGGTATTAGAAGCATTGAGATATCACATCTCATGCTATAAGCAGGGTCTCAGGATTGAAATGGGAAGGAGTTGTATATGGCATCTCATGCCATAGGAAGGGTCTCAGGTTTGGTATAAGCATTGAGACATCACATCTCATGCTATAGGAAGGGTCTCAGGATTGGAATGGGAAGGACTTGGATATCACATCTCATGCTATAGGCAGGATCTCAGGTTTGGAAAGGGAAGGAGTTGGATATCATATTTCATGTTAGAGGTAGGATCTCAGGTTTGGTATTAGAGGCATTGAGATATCACATCTCATGCTATCAGAAGGGTCTCAGGATTGGAATGGGAAGGAGTTGGATATCACATCTCATGCTAAAGGGAGGGTCTCAGGTTTGGAAGGGGAAGGATTTGGATATCACATCTCATGTTATAGGAAGGATCTCAGGTTTGGTATTAGAAGCATTGAGATATCACATCTCATGCTATCGGAAGTATCTCAGGTTTGGTATTAGAGGCATTGAGATATCACATCTCATGCTATCATAAGGGTCTCAGGATTGGAATGGGAAGGAGTTGGATATCACATTTCATGCTAAAGGGAGGGTCTCAAGTTTGGAAGGGGAAGGATTTGGATATCACATCACATGTTATAAGAAGGATCTCAGGTTTGGTATTAGAAGCATTGAGATATCACATCTCATGCTATCGGAAGGGTCTCAGGATTGGAATGGGAAGGAGTTGGATATCACATCTTATGCTATAGGAAGGGTCTCAGGTTTGGAACGGGAAGGAGTTGGATATCACATCTCATGTTATAGGAAGAGTCTCAGGTTTGGTATTAAAAGCATTGAGATATCACATCTCATGCTATAGGAAGGGTCTCAGGATTGGAATGGGGAGGACTTGGATGTCACATCTCATGTTATAGGGAGGGTCTCAAGTTTGATATTAGAAGCATTGAGATAACAAATCTCATGATATCGGTAGGGTCTCAGGATTGGAATGGGAAGGAATTGGATATCACATCTCATGATAAAGGAAGGGTCTAAGGTTTGGAAGGGGAAGGATTTGGATATCACATCTCATGTTATAGGACGGGTCTCAGGTTTGGTATTAGAAGCATTGAGATATCAAGTCTCATGGTATAGGAAGGGTCTCAGAATTGGAATGGGAAGGAGTTGGATATCACATCTCAAGCTATAGGTAGGGTCTCAGGATTGGAATAGTAAGGAGTTTGATATCACATCTCATGCCATAGTATGGGTCTCAGGTTTGGTAGAAGCATTGGGATATCACATCTCATGCTATCGGAAGGGTATCAGTATTGGATTTGGAAGGAGTTGGATATCCCATCTCATGCTATAGGAAGGGTCTCAGGTTGGAATGGGAAGGAATTGGATATCACATTTCATGTTATAGGAAGGCTCTCAGGTTTGGAAGGGGAAGGAGTTGGATATCCCATTTCATGTTAGAGGAAGGATCTCAGGTTTGGTATTAGAGGCCTTGAGATATCACATCTCATGCTATAGGAAGGGTCTCAGGATTGGAATGGGAAGGAGTTGGATATCACATCTCAAGCTATAGGAAGGGTCTCAGGTTTGGTATAAGCATTGAGATATCACATCTCATGCTATAGGAAGGGTCTCAGGATTGGAATGGGAAGGAGTTGGATATCACATCTCATGTTATAGGAAAGATCTCAGGTTTGGTATTAGAAGCATTGAGACATCACATCTCATGTTATAGGAAGGGTCTCAGGATTGGAATGGGAAGAAGTTGGATATCACATCTCATGCTATAGGAAGAGTCTCAGGTTTGGAAGGGGAAGGAGTTGGATATCCAATCTCATGTTATAGGACTGGTCTCGGGTTTGGTATTAGAAGCATTGAGATATCACATCGCATGCTGTAGGAAGGTTCTCAGGTTTGGAATGGGGAGGAATTGGATATCACATCTCATGTCATCGGAAGGATCTCAGGTTTGGTATTAGAAGCATTGAGATATCACATCTCATGCTATAGGAATGGTCTCAGGATTGGAATGGGAAGGAGTTGGATATTACACTCTTGCTATAGGAAGGGTCTCATGTTTGGAATGGGAAGGAGTTGGATATCACATATGCTATAGGAAGGGTCTCAGGTTTGGACCGGGAAGGAGTTGGATATCACATCTCATGTTATAGGAAGGGTCTCAGGTTTGGTATAAGCATTGAGATATCACATCTCTGCTATCGGAAGTGTCTCAGGATTGGAATGGGAAGGAGTTGGATATCCCATCTCATGTTATAGGACGGGTCTCAGGTTTGTTATTAGAATCATTGAGATATCATATTGCATGCTGTAGGAAGGGTCTAAGGATTGGAATGGGAAGGACTTGGATATCACATCTCATGCTATAGGTAGGCTCTCATTTTTGGAAAGGGAAGGAGTTGGATATCACATTTCATGTTAGAGGAAGGATCTCAGGTTTGGTATTAGAGGCATTGAGATATCACATCTCATGCTATAGGAAGAGTCTCAGGATTGGAATGGGAAGGAGTTGGATATCACATTTCATGCTATAGGAAGGGTCTCAGGTTTGGTATAAGCATTGAGATATCACATCTCATGCTATAGGAAGGGTCTCGGGATTGGAATGGGAAGGAGTTGGATATCACATCTCATGTTATAGGAAGGATCTCAGGTTTGGTATTAGAAGCATTGAGACATCACATCTCATGCTATAGGAAGGGTCTCAGGATTGGAATGGGAAGGAGTTGGATATCACATCTCATGCTATAGGAAGGGTCTCAGGTTTGGTATAAGCATTGAGATATCACATCTCATGCTATAGGAAGGGTCTCAGGATTGGAATGGGAAGGAGTTGTATATGACATCTCATGCCATAGGAAGGGTCTTAGGTTTGGTATAAGCATTGAGATATCACATCTCTGCTATCGGAAGGGTCTCAGGATTGGAATGGGAAGGAGTTGGATATCCCATCTCATGTTATAGGAAGAGTCTCAGGTTTGGTATTAGAAGCATTGAGACATCACATCGCATGTTGTAGGAAGGGTCTCAGGATTGGAATGGGAAGGACTTGGGTATCACATCTCATGCTATAGGGAGGGTCACAAGTTTGATATTAGAAGCATTGAGATATCACATCTCATGCTATAGAAAGGGTCTCACGATTGGAATGGGAAGGAGTTGGATATCACATCTCATGCTATAGGAAGGGTCTCAGGTTTGGTATAAGCAGTGAGATATCACATCTCATACTATAGGAAGTGTCTCAGGATTGGAATGGGAAGGAGTTGGATATCACATCTCATGTTATAGGAAGGATCTCAGGTTTGGTATAAGCATTGAGATATCACATCTCTGCTATCGGAAGGGTCTCAGGATTGGAATGGGAAGGAGTTGGATATTCCCATCTCATGTTATAGGAAGGGTCTCAGGTTTGGTATTAGAAGCATTGAGATATCACATCTCATGCTATAAGAAGGGTCTCAGGATTGGAATGGGAAGGACTTGGATATCACATCTCATGCTATAGGGAGGGTCTCAAGTTTGATATTAGAAGCATTGAGATATCACATCTCATGATATCGGAAGAGTCTCAGGATTGGAATGGGAAGGAGTTGGATATCACATCTCATGATAAAGGAAGGGTCTAAGGTTTGGAAGGGGAAGGATTTGGATATCACATCTCATGTTATAGGACGGGTCTCAGGTTTGGTATTAGAAGCATTGAGATATCAAGTCTCGTTGTATAGGAAGGGTCTCAGAATTGGAATGGGAAGGAGTTGGATATCACATCTCAAGCTATAGGAAGGGTCACAGGATTGGAATGGGAAGGAGTTTGATATCACATCTCATGCCATAGTATGGGTCTCAGGTTTGGTAGAAGCATTGGGATATCACATCTCATGCTATCGGAAGGGTATCAGGATTGGATTTGGAAGGAGTTGGATATCCCATCTCATGCTATAGGAAGGGTCTCAGGTTGGAATGGGAAGGAGTTGGATATCACATCTCATGTTATAGGAAGGGTCTCAGGATTGGAATGGGAAGGACTTGGATATCACATCTCATGCTATAGGAAGGCTCTCAGGTTTGCAACGGGAAAGAGTTGGATATCACATTTCATGTTAGAGGTAGGATCTCAGGTTTGGTATTAGAGGCATTGATATATCACATCTCATGCTATCAGAAGAGTCTCAGAATTGGAATGGGAAGGAGTTGGATATCACATCTCATGCCATAGTATGGGTCTCAGGTTTGGTAGAAGCATTGGGATATCACATCTCATGCTATCGGAAGGATTTCAGGATTGGATTTGGAAGGAGTTGGATATCCCATCTCATGCTATAGGAAGGGTCTCAGGTTGGAATGGGAAGGAGTTTGATATCACATCTCATGCCATAGTATGGGTCTCAGGTTTGGTAGAAGCATTGGGATATCACATCTCATGCTATCGGAAGGGTATCAGGATTGGATTTGGAAGGAGTTGGATATCCCATCTCATGCTATAGGAAGGGTCTCAGGTTGGAATGGGAAGGAGTTGGATATCACATCTCATGTTATAGGAAGGGTCTCAGGATTGGAATGGAAAGGACTTGGATATCATATCTCATGCTATAGGAAGGCTCTCAGGTTTGGAAGGGGAAGGAGTTGGATATCACATTTCATGTTAGAGGAAGGATCTCAGGTTTGGTATTAGAGGCATTGAGATATCACATCTCATGCTATAGGAAGGGTCTCAGGATTGGAATGGGAAGGAGTTGGATATCACATCTCAAGCTATAGGAAGGGTCTCAGGTTGGGTATAAGCATTGAGATATCACATCTCATGCTATAGGAATGGTCTCAGGATTGGAATGGGAAGGAGATGGATATCACATCTCATGTTATAGGAAAGATCTCAGGTTTGGTATTAGAAGCATTGAGATATCACATCTCATGCTATAAGCAGGGTCTCAGGATTGGAATGGGAAGGAGTTGTATATGGCATCTCATGCCATAGGAAGGGTCTCAGGTTTGGTATAAGCATTGAGACATCACATCTCATGCTATAGGAAGGGTCTCAGGATTGGAATGGGAAGGACTTGGATATCACATCTCATGCTATAGGCAGGATCTCAGGTTTGGAAAGGGAAGGAGTTGGATATCATATTTCATGTTAGAGGTAGGATCTCAGGTTTGGTATTAGAGGCATTGAGATATCACATCTCATGCTATCAGAAGGGTCTCAGGATTGGAATGGGAAGGAGTTGGATATCACATCTCATGCTAAAGGGAGGGTCTCAGGTTTGGAAGGGGAAGGATTTGGATATCACATCTCATGTTATAGGAAGGATCTCAGGTTTGGTATTAGAAGCATTGAGATATCACATCTCATGCTATCGGAAGTATCTCAGGTTTGGTATTAGAGGCATTGAGATATCACATCTCATGCTATCATAAGGGTCTCAGGATTGGAATGGGAAGGAATTGGATATCACATTTCATGCTAAAGGGAGGGTCTCAAGTTTGGAAGGGGAAGGATTTGGATATCACATCACATGTTATAAGAAGGATCTCAGGTTTGGTATTAGAAGCATTGAGATATCACATCTCATGCTATCGGAAGGGTCTCAGGATTGGAATGGGAAGGAGTTGGATATCACATCTTATGCTATAGGAAGGGTCTCAGGTTTGGAACGGGAAGGAGTTGGATATCACATCTCATGTTATAGGAAGAGTCTCAGGTTTGGTATAAGCATTGAGATATCACATCTCTGCAATCGGAAGTGTCTCAGGATTGGGATGGGAAGGAGTTGGATATCACATCTCATGCTATAGGAAGGGTCTCAGGTTTGGAACGGGAAGGAGTTGGATATCCCATCTCATGTT